>NC_039368.1:67906426-67963320 GCF_003573695.1 Papaver somniferum | reverse complement strand
AAGACAAGAGAAAATTTTGTTAGGTTCATTATTAGTTTTATTATTTTGTTTTGTTTTGTTTTCATTTTATATTTGTTTTATTTTTGTTGTCTCAATTAAAAAAAAAAGAGAGAGACAAGAAAAATCATTGTATCATATTTGGTTTGTTTTAGTTCGTTCTTAGTCTTACTCTTTCAATAAAGCCAATGAAAAAAAAATATCCATAATGAAGTTTCAAGCAACAAGGAATCAGAGGAAAGAATCGCATTGTCGAGATTCTACTAAGTTCAAGATTTCATCATCAAGAGTTGTAGACCGAAGACGAAGATGAAGACAAGGATTGAATACCGGAGACGTTTCTATGGATGTTGTGAGAGTGGTGCTAACTGCACGTCGAACGGATAACGAGGTAAGTAAGCATATTCCCACCTTCGTTAAGTGGTTGATTTCCTTTCTTACAGATCGTCAGAAAAAAAACGTTTTCAAAACAATAAAATATGTGGGTTTTCAAAACAATTCGTAGGGTTTTGCCTTCCTACTATTCAACGTGTCACAGGATTCTCTCTTCATTCCCACCTGGACACATGTGTGACCCATAAAAAAGCTGTTTATTATTGAGTGTAATTTCATAAAACCCTTTCTTGTGAGGCAGAGTCGATACTTTTGATCACTCTCGAACCTGGATTATTTCGATAGGGATGGATATTTCTCTCTCAACTTTTAAGGATGAGATTGTGTTCATATATATGTCCAACTTCTTATGACTAGTATGCAGAATTTCTATGTCTTCTTAGCGCGTTGAATGCTATCATTTCGGATAACTAGTAAGTTGGAAAAGTAGGTTTTGTGAGTATACGTCTAGTAAACCCTCGCGAAACTATAAATGGTCCACTAGGGACACCTAGGGGTTTAAAGGCTTGTTATACATGCTAAGTGTGACCGTAGCCTCGACGACACGAAATTGTATGTATGTTTTAGAATTGTTTTGTTTGATTTGCTCGACGACTAGCAAAGTCTAAGTGTGGGGGAATTTGATACGTGTCGTAAACACCTTAATTATTATCTATTGTTTATGCTTTCTTTGCTACTTTTCTTGTAGATTTTGTATCTTATGTTTACTTTTGAGTGTTTAGGTACTGTGGAGTCATTTGGAACAAATGAAGAAGAAATTACTCATTTGGAGCGAAAGAAAGAGAATTATTGTCACTCTGTAGGCAAGTGAGATGGGAGCTAAGCCGACCAGCTGAGTTTTGTGGACTTCACTGTGGTGGCCCTTACCGAAAGTTTGGGCGTATAAATCCAAATGACGGCTCCACTGTTTATCAGAGAAAGGAAGAGAACTCAACGAGAGATAGAGATATGATAAGACTCAGTGTTACAAGACTGAAGAAATGATGGGTTCTATTAATTTGGTGAAATAATACAGAGGACAAGAAGAATGAGCTGAATCATTCGTGAAAAATTAGGGTTCTCAGATGGAGATGGAATTCGAAATTTAATGAAGAACTTGAGAGATTGATGGAGGTTTTGTTGCTGCTGTCGATTTGATCATGGATTGGGTTTATGCTGAGTAATTTCATCGGGAGTAAAGAACAGTTGAGATGATATTGAGGTTAGGGTTTTGCTGTGATGCTGATATTCATGGGATTAGAGTGAAAGACAGAAGAGATGAGAAGTCTGAATTAAAGCTGTCTTTGTTGAGATGGGAATCTGATGCTGTTGATTGTGGGCTATGATTGGAGAGATGGTAGTGAACTGTTGATAAAGATTAACTCAGAAATTAGAGATTTGAGAAGATGGTTCAGTCCTGAAGGAGATAATGAACGGGTTTTGTGTGAATTAGGTATTGAGATTGAAGAACTTGAACATGAAGATGATACTGCAGTCGGTAATGGAATTTGTGCTGATGGTGGTCATATAGCTTCTTGTAGCAACAGAAGATGAAATGGAATGTTGGTTGTAGTAGTGAGTATGAGGCAGAGGAGAGCTGGTATGTGCAGTTCAGGTGGTTATGATGGTGTCAGGCAAGGACATGGGTTCTGAGAGCTTCAAAGATTGATGGGTTTGCGGATCAGTTGCTGGCATTGAGGTTTACATGGAATGGTATTGAGCTGAACTACTAGTGGTGATGTATGATACGGGAATGGCAGGATATGGCTCTAGTGGTGCACAAGAAGTAGCTGCGATGGTGAATGCAATGAAGTTGGTGGTTCTAGTGGTGTTGCTGTTGAAGTTCAGCTGAGTTCAAGAATGACAGGCAGAGATGTTGGTATTGTTGCTCTTTTGTGCAGGGTTCAAGAAGCTGCAGAAAGTGTAAATGGTGCTATGGGTTTTGTTGGAGTCAGAATGCAGCTACAGGTGAAGTCGCAGTCATAGATGGTGGTACTGGGATTGCGAAGGTTGAAGTACAGAATGCAGTGATGCTGCAATATTGATTGAAGATGCAGAATGGATGTTGTTTTTAGGTGGAACTGAAGCAATGGAATGAATGTGTGTTGGAGCTGTGGTTTTAGCTTGAGAAGACAAGAAGGTCAGGCAGATTACAAAGAAAATGGCCTGCAAGTGTGTTGCTGTGAAGTTTGCAGGATCGAGAAGCTGAATGTATGAGCAGGTATGAATTGGCATGAAGGCAATACTCAGAGGGAATGAATTGGCGCAATGGAGCTGAAAGCTGAGGTCAAAACACTGGAGTTGCAGTCGTGTAAGCCAAGGCAGTGGTGGAATTGGAGTTACAAGGAAGTATTGCAGTTGAAGTGGTGAATGATGTTGCTGATGGCAATGCAGTGATGGAAGTGTTTTTGGAGAATGAGAAGAACTCGACAGGGTTTGAGTTGAGCTGGTGGTTGCTGTTGTGGCGAACAAGAAGTCGGTATTTAAATGCAGGAAATGGTGTCTCGAGTATGCTGTGCTCGATGAGCAGCTGCAGTTTTGCTGGTGTGTGTGTAGCCAAGAAAGTGCCAAGGAATGTGTAGATGGGTTATGCTGTGACGAATGAGCTGATGCGAGTGGTATGAGGTGCCGAAGCTGCAGATGTTTGAATGGTTTACATGGGTTTGTTGAGAATGGGACTTAATGGAGTTGCAGGTGCAGAAATTGGTGTTGTTTGAGCAGGAAAATATGGTGTCAGTTTTTTAGAACTTACAGACCAAAGGCCAAATATTTAATGGGCTTCTGAGCTTTGTTTGAGGCCCAAATGGTGATTATGGGCTGGACAGTTTTGGCGGAGAGTTACAAATGGGGATAGCAGAGAAGGGATATAAAACAAGTTTTATCTCTTTGATATCTTTTTATCTCTTCTTCTACTTTTGTTATGGGGTTTTAGAGATGAAAACTTTTATTTTTCTTCTTGTTATGAACCCCATTAACTAGTAGTTAACCTTATTATTGGTTATGGATTAATTTGATTTCACAAAGCATGTTTCTTGTTCAATAAATTAGTTTTCTCTCATAATTATCGATCATGATTCACTAGAATTATCGCCATGTATGATTTGATTGCTTCTTTAGTTGAGTGGCCAATTGATTGAACCTACATTCACATCTATTGCTAGTTTAGGGTTTATTATACGCAAATGTGGTATAGCTTGAATACAAGTAGCATAATTGTGGCTATTGCTTGTAGTGATGCATCCTGGTAATCGTAAGTGATTTATGACCTTTGTTAAATCGGATTAGTGCTTTCACACGTTCGATTGCTTTGATTGGTCTGATTTCATAGAACTTAATGCATCCAGGGAATTAAACTTGATTAGTTCTTTTACACGTTAGGTTGTTCTCTTAGATAGAATTCATATTCGCATCTTTTAGATGCAATCATAAAGTCGAAGTTAAATGCATTCATCAAGGAGTTTATTAAGATACAAGATAACCCCTAAAATATTCCACAACCGCACTCCCCACAAATATTTAGCAATTAAGCACAAGTTCAAAAGAACTCTCCCCCATAATATGTCATTCCCGAAAGAACAACAAGAGCGACCTTAATTTCAAAAAAGAACAGAAGGATTTCTTTGGACATAACAAATCACATACAAGTATGAATTTGAATCCAAAAAAAATCAATTAAACTAATCACAAGAGAACCCATGATTAATTTAATCGAAAATGCTCAACATAAGTGAACTTATGGAGACTCAAAAATATACAATTAGATTAATTACAAGATAACCCATAATTAATCTAATCGAAATACACAACCAAACTAATCACAAAAGTAATCAATTTAATTGGTCATGCTCGACATACGAAAACTTACGGCGCAACAACTAAATAACCAAACAAGATGATTAATTTAGTTGAAAATGCTCGACATAAAATATCTCGCGGAACAACAACAAATCTAATTATAAAAATAATCAAGTTGGTCGTTTAGTGCTCAACATTAGACACTTTATGGAGCCTCACAGTAATACATAAAATATGGATCAGGGAAGATCAACATTGCAGAATAACACAAGGATGCATTCTATTTTCCATCACTATTCGCATAACGACATTCAATAGACATAATCCTTGCAAACAAAATATTTTAACCTATCTTCCATCAATAATTGACATAATAGGCTTAAGTTTTGTATTTGTCAAAAGTCGATTCATTCTTTTATCAATACATGCATATCGACATACGAAAGACTTTACTTTTGACAAGGTATGGGACAATCATAATTCACGGACGTAAACACATATATCCCATAACAATATTGCAATATATAAAACCATAAAGATTAATACTGCAAAAATCATCTCCCAAACAAAATTTGGAATTTAAACCAATAAATCTAAAAACATGAAGATGAAATCGTTTGACATAGCTATGTGTAAACACAATAATGGCTATTCCAAACTCTAGTTATTCTTCTTAAAAAAATAAGAAATAAATTCTCATCCGAATATTTACTAGGCATCAAGACAAACTCGTAATGCACATATAAGATGATTTGTTCTTAGAGGGTAAAATCAACCTTTTTTGCCCGGATTCACACCAAGAATAGCTACCAAAGGCATATAAAAGGTTTTCTTAACAAAGAAGAACATACAAAGTCATTAATGAATATGCACCATAGTTCACATAAAATGATTGTGAACATTCAAGAATCCCACAGCAATGTGTACTACAGACCATTCTTGAACTTCCTTCTTTGTGATTCATCAAAAACATTTTTGTTAAGGCTACTAATGAGCTTAGAAGAGTAGTACTCCAAGAATCCAAGTTCCCAAGTCCAAGAGAATTGGAACAAGTGCGACGAAACGGAGCAAAACACTCAAAACAAGAGACGGGACAACTACAAATCTTAACTCATCCAAAATCAATAATTCTGATCTCCATTTTGAAGAAAATTCAAAGAGGAAGAGAATGCAAAAATAATGAGTTCATTCCGAGTTCGGACGAAGAAGTTACGGCCAAAACAAGTCGACCGAATATCGACGTCTACAGGAAAATATGCATACGGGTTTGCAAACGAATTTTCAAGTCCGCGAACTTAAACCCCTGGATTTTGATTTTAAAAGATGGTAAGCATACCAGGTATGAGTACCATGGAGTCCAAACATCCCGAACTACTATTTTCAAACCTAAACGTTTAAGAACCTTAAACACAGATCAAGTTAGGTGGGAATGAACAATAATCAAGGTACATGGATCATAAAAACACAAATCTTGCTCAGTTTTATAGACATACCTTTTTAGAAGAATCCAGTCGAATTCGACAGCCTTACCGAACATAATCTGTTGGCCCTAATTCTCGTGCTTCCCTCACCGTATACATAACAGGGCATTCCTTGGTGAGGATGCACTTACAAAACAATCAAGTTGTGTTGGGGTGAACAATGTCTTTCTCACCACAAGTGACCTTTGGATTATCATGAAAGAGATCGCTTTTAGAACCTTTCACATCCAATTCCATTTTTCCAAAAAACTTGTTAAGTTCCAACATCATGGATATTGCCTTCTCCATAGTCATGGAGTTTTCTGGGAGATCATTCTTTTTCACACTCAAAACATCATCGACTTTCTTTGGTATCCACTTCTGAGTGCGTTTAGGAACAATTGAAACCTTCTTCCTATTACTCTCTTCTAGAATTCTCAGAAGAGAATTGGATTGACTATTCTTTTGCAAGTTAGCCTTTCTCCAATTGGGAGCATCGGATCTTGTCTTCGTCTTTACGAAGTTATCCTTTTGATAACCATTACGATTGTAAAACGGATTCGTACGTCGTTTATAGGCAAATCTAGGGTTTATCATAGCACTGATTCCCTTGCCTAAAGGTTGGAAAATTACAATCTGTAACGTTAAGAGGATCAGTTCTAACGTATGAACTTGGTTTCACAAATTCTTCTGATGCCCAAACAAGAACATCATAAAGTTTCTCATTCGACATCTCCTTTCCAGGTGGCCTTTATTTCCGCAATAGTGGCAAACATAAGGAATGTTCTTACCTCGATCCGTGTGTGCTAACTTTAGAAGTTGATATACTTTGCTCTTTCGAACCTTAATTGCCGGTGAAGGTACTTCACTTTTTCCATCAGTGGAAACCTTTTGTTGAGAAGAATCACTAGCCTTGACATATTTTACCTCTTTGCTAATACTTGGAGCATATATTCCCTTATAGCCCAATCCTCGTGTATCACGATGATTTTTACTTACTCCTAGCATAGAGGTTAATTTGCTTGAACTAGTATTGAACTTTTTCAAGTCATCTTCCAACATCTTGATTTTATCAAGAGCAGCAGCTAAATCAGCCTCAAGGCGTTTTTCTCGAGCGAGACAAGCACTTTCTATGTCATCAAAACTAATTTGTTGAGAACTAAACCTTGCTTCAGATTCTGCAAGTTTCTCTTCCAACAAAAAGTAATTTTGATAAAGATTATCACATTCAAGTGACTTCATACGTAGGTTTTCCTCAGAATCCTCGAGAATCGATTCGTTAGAACGGTTCGAAAAATAAACACCTGCGTAACATCTTCTCAATTTTTTAGTTTCTCGACAGAGAGGAGTCAGAAGAGGTGAGACATGAGAAGTTTTAATCTTCTTCATATTCCACGAATCCAAAAAGTTAACATACTCCGAGACTTCCTCATCAACATCTCTATCAATATATGAATCGCCTTCATCAGAAAGTTCATCCAACTGTTCTTCTAGGAGAGTTTCCCAATCAACAGTTTTTACATCAAGAGAATGTTTAGATATTGACTTAGATGTGACAGTTCTCTCAGGTGAATCCAAGATTTTAGAATCATCTGGTAATTTCTGAACTGGTACGTCATTAGAGATAGTCTCGTCCATAATCAGATCGCTACAAACACAGACTTATAAGGTCTTTAACGTGTTTTCCTGCTCTGATACCAATTGAAAAAGCGGGGTCTAACAACCACACCCAATATTTCACTTAGCAATCTGTATGGATAAACTCCAATATACTTTCTAGAGAATCAACTAGACAGTTAGACTCAATCAATAGAAAAGTATATCAAAGAGTTTAAATCTCTATCTTTAGATTTAAATCTTACTCAAGCAAACTGCGAGTCTCGATTAAATATAAGAGAGATAAATTTGGATGGTACCAAAGACCAATATCCAAGTGTCAATCAATTTAAATCAACAACCAAAAGGTCGGATATTCTAATTGATTGAACAACGCACAAACTGTATTATTTCAATTATATAAACAAATATGATGCGAAAAATAAATAAAACAGACACCAGAAATTTTGTTAACGAGGAAACCGCAAATGCAGAAAAATCCCGGGACCTAGTCCAGATTGAACACACACTGTATTAATCCGCTACAGACACTAGCCTACTCCAAACCAACTTCGGTCTGGACTGTAGTTGAACCCCAACCAATCTCACACTGATCCAAGGTATATTTATGCTCCTACGTCTCTGGTCCCAGCAGGATGCTACATACTTGATTCCCTTAGCTGATCTCACCCACAACTAAGAGTTGCTACGGCCCAAAGTCGAAGACTTTAATAAACAAATCTGTATCACACAGAAAAGTATACGATAGTAGATAAATCCGTCTCCCACGATTATAGCTAATATTTTTGTTCCGTCTTTTGATAAATCAAGGTGAACATGAACCAATTGATAATCCAGACTTATGTTCTCGAAGAACAGCCTAGTATTATCAATCACCTCACAATAGTCTTAATCGACGCAGCGAAAAAAGATATTGTGGAATCACAAACGATGAGACGAAGATGTTTGTGATTACTTTTTATCTTGCCTATCAGAGATAGAAATCTCAAGCCAATTATTAAAATTGTACTCATACAAGAAAAGTATTATCGGTCTGGCTTCACAATCCCAATGAAGTCTTTAAGTCGTTAACCTGATTTAGAAGAAGAAATCAAAGGTTAAAGGAGAATCGACTCTAGCTTAGCACAACTAGTATCACCCAGAATGTGTGGGGATTAGGTTTCCCAGTTGCTAGAGTTCTCCCTTATATAGTCTTTCAAATCAGGGTTGGCAATCAATGTTAGCCTAGTAACAAAGCATTCAATATTCACCGTTAGATGAAAACCTGATTAGATTAAAGCTAATATTTATCAACCGTTAGATCGAAAACATAGCTTGTTATACACAAATGAAATGCACGTTCCTGGGCTTGTGAAACCGTACCCAAACTTGTACATCAGTTGGTTCAACAATAGTTAACCAAATGGTTATCCATATGATCACTTTCATATCTACCATATTCTTCTTCACCATAACTAGTTCAAATGACTCAAATGAAATAGTTAGAGAGTTGTTCAATTGCAAGGAAATATTATGTACTACACAAGACACAATTGAAGCAAAAACGATTTGATTCACATGAATCGGTTCATGAACTCTATAGACACGGTTTGCAATTGCATTCTTTAGTTTATAAAGATAAGTTCACTAAACATCGTTTTTAAACATAACCTACTCAAGATCGCAGACTAGGTTCGCGGACTTAAGTTCCTGGATGGAGTTCACGAACTCCAGCAGCAATTCTCGGGTTTGAGAACTTCGCCAGTTCGCGGACTTCGCTCACGCACTTCTCCAGTTCACTTGATCAACAAAGTTCGCAAACTTCGGTTCAAACAATAAGGACTTATACATATATATGTGTTTCCACAACAATGCTTATATCCTTCAAATGGTTATATAGTCTAAACCCTCATTTCAATCATTGAAACATTCTCAGAGGACGTTATATAGTTGTTATTCACAAACCATTTTTCGTCAGCGCAATTTTCAAAGTGATTGAAACATAACATGACTTCCATCACTAGGTAAAGATGAACTTGGCTAAAGCGAAAGCTTTACCAACACATATTTCGAGAAATAGATAGGCGAGTTAAACTCGGATCGAAATACCAAATGTGTATAATCTAAGTATATATAGCAAAACGACTTTTGTCTCAAGATAGGAGATAAATAAACTTTTGATTGATAGATAAGTTCAAGTCTCCACATACCTTTTAGTCGATGAAGATCCACCAGTTTTTTGAGTAGTCCTTCGTCTTGTGTGATGATTGCCATGGAGTTCTTGAGCTCAACTACACTTTCTATCCTAGTCCGAGACCTTAGCTATAGTAGACTAGAAATCAAGAATTATAGTTTTGATCACTAACATTGACAAACATTCTTGAGATAGTAACGCATGCGAGTTCGACCGAGCAATGCTCTAACAATATCAATTCTAGTTATTAAGACAAGAACATGTTTGTGACTGAAAATGAATCCTTAACCAATATCTTTCCTTGTTTGATTTGATAATTTTTCTTTATTTTCTTTTATTTTAGTTTTAATTATATTAAAAGCAGAAAACCCCCCAATTATTATTATAGGAAACCGAAACAACTTGAAAACCTTAGTCCTCTCTGTGGGAATGATCCTTTCTTGTCCTTGTAATATTTAATATTTTGAATAGTGAGAAAGTAATTTATTTTTGACGCATACGACAACGATCATTCATTTTAGCAAGCGGCTCCAATATCTCTGATTACCTCATGACACATTAAATATATGTACTCCTACCTCGGATATAAATTAATATTACCTACGGGTATCTCTGCACACATGATTGATTACCGGATTTCCAGAATTCTTTGGTATGTTTACGTTATAGTTTCAGAATAACCCTAGCATACCTAGTCTCTCTCTTTTGGGAAGGGTATACGCCTTTATGTGTGTTTTTAGTTGGGCGTCTGGTGCTATATACAACCTGAGCATTTCCGCTATAACAATATGAGGTCCATAGTAAGTTACTTTAGTAGTCCCTACACTTTTGATTTAGTGGAGTTGTCAGCTAATATGCAAGAGTCCAGTTTCTAATAGGGAAAAGAAATATGTATGAGACAATAATATGGTAGTATTTCTTAAGTTTCCTGGCATGTATGGATTTTTTAAAACTGGGCCAACAACAATGCATTAAAATGGTCAAGATAGCAAGTGAATTGTTTGTGTTTCGATAAGTTGGTTAATAGTTGGAAAATAACATGTTGCATTAAGCTAAATTTGGTTGGTTTCTCCACGTTAAGTTGATTAATATTTGGAGAAGAGCATGTTGCACCAAGCTAACTTCAGTTGATTTCTTCATATTATTTTGCAATATATTGCTGAGCTTGGCATACTTACAGAGATCAACTGCCTTCGCCGCTACTTACCCAGTACCTACTATTGTGCTCCCTCCTGCAGCAATTGATGGTGACTATCGAACAATCTTGACTAGAGATTTCCTCAGTTAGCATAAGTGAACTCATTAATTTTCTTTGCTATATGGGTTTGGTATCAACACACCCATTCCCAGAGACGCTGACAATACATGTATTGAATACTGATTCCGAAAGGTTACATCAAAACCTATCGGTCATGCTTTAGTTGAGGTAATCTTAAATTCTTCTTTTTTTTCTTTAGTTTCTTTATTCCTCCATCGCGATTCATAATATGTGTGGAGTTTATGATTGACCATTCTTAAGTTCCTACTTTTAGTCTAAGGTTTGAAATTTCCTTTTCCCCATAAAATAATCTGGGAATTTCCTTTCTTAAGTTCCTAACGAAGATACATGAATATGTTGACTTCCGTGTTACCTATTCGAATGGAGTTACATTTTATGCATCTAAGAACTTGACAAGTTTTGGCTTCCGGTCAACCATCAGATTGTTGGAACAGATATGAACGCTAATAGGAAATCATGGATGTCTAACAATATTCTCTTAATTTGATAAAATATTCTGTGCTGATGTTGAATAGCCAACATTAATACAATATTCTAAACAACCTTCGATACTGCCTCTTAAATTAATACAATATTCTATCAATAAGTTGGAATATGGATGAACTTTGATAGGGAGGTAAATGATGTTCGAAATCACTGATCCCTGCACCTAAACATGTATGAAATTCAAATTGAATAAGAATATTGCAGAAATTACAAAACGCTACTGAAACTCAAGTAGGGATGTGGGTGTGGATACTTTTTAGGTGCTCACTTCAAATATTGAAGTTCCTCATTCCTTTTGGGCTTTCGGCGGGGTGTTTTTTTTATTTTCGTGGCCTCTTAAAATGAAGATTTTTTATTGGTTTTGCCCAATAACAGTATTCATATTCAATCGATTAGAAAAATAACAGCCAACATCATAGCACTTTGAAACTACAATGATACCCAGTTTAAAGTACTGTTAGAGCAAGTTGCTTTCCTTTGTTTTCAAATCCTATTATTCTCTATCAGTTTGGTTTTAATTTCCATGTCTCTATGCATATTTAAGAATGTATGTTGACCACATCCAAAACCTTATTCGCTTATATAGAGTTCGCAGGAAAAGCCAACATCGTTGCTGGGATCCATTGGCACAAATTGCGACCCCACGAGCATGAAACTAGAGGATTTATTCATTGTGTATTTGAGTGTTTATTCTTTTTATTCCAACTTGCAAGATTAGATTTAGGATTCATATTCGGGTCTACTACTGGATTCATTGGGGGTTTAGGAGTAACATTTACTTTGGCCCAACTAGGTTTGGTTTTCTTTTTAGTCTAAAGGACTATGTAATTAGTGTTTAGGGGTGTGCTGAAAAACCGAAACCGCGGATTTCATCCACAACCGTCCACAAAATTGCGGGTGAAAACTAATCCACAAGAATCTATGGGCCGGTCACGGTTGAGTTTTCAAATTCGCAAGGTTTAGCGGTTTGATTGCGGTTGGTTTTGTAAATCCGCGGATTCATTCGTACCGCAAGGTAGTAAATAAGAAATGAAAAGGGAAAAAAATATAATTGCGAGAAGTGGTAGGGGGAAAACCTGGCCGTATACAGGGCATAAGGGGCTCCTTTCCGTCCATTCGAGGATGCAGGAAAGGTAATAGTGATGGTGGCAGTTGGTGGGAATGTTTGGGTTATCCGATTCATAACCTGCAATTTTACAAGTAGATTGATACTGAAGGATACAGCAGATATTAAGATATTGGTTGGTGGTATTAGTAGTGCACTTACCATAAAAACAAGTAGGGCAATAATTGTCATCGTCAGTTAGTGAGTCACATCTCTTGATTTCCTTGGGTGAATCAACTTGGGTTTCATTATGGAAGTCAGTTGCAGGGATTCTATTAGTGGTACTTTTAAGGTTATCAGATAGCTTGAATGTTTGATTCAGACCACTGGCATCAGTTACTGGTAGAAATTGTTGTTGTGGTGGTTGTTGCTGTTGGAGCTGCTGCTGCTCCTGTTGTTGTCGTTCTTGTTCTAGTTGTTGTTGAAGCTGTAGCTGTTCGTTGCTAAAAAAAAAAGCACAATACTATTTTGTGTTAAATTTTAAATTATGAAATTAGTATTTTTTTATTTTTTTTTCTTTTAATGACTAAACCCGCGGTTAATCCGCAACCGGCCCGTATCATCCGTTGATCCGCGGATGTGAAATTCGCGGGTGAATGGGTCGGACACGGTTGGGTTTCCCAAATCCGCAACTTTGACGGATTGGTTACGGGTGACCCCTGATCCGCAACCGTCCGTCCGTTGCACACCCCTATTAGTGCTACATGTCTTGCCAGAATGAATTAGTAGGTACTAGAAATGGTTAAAGAATGTAAATGAGTCGATGGCTTTGATCAAAAAAAAAAACACGAAGATGGTTGTTTAATTTTTATAACATATAGAAAAAGTATAGAGTTAATGATTTTCTTTTGCCTCCTTAAATTTTTCTTAATTTACCAGATGGAAACATCCGGCGAAATGCCTGAAACGGCCTATGTAGTTAGCAGCCTTCAGGTCATAAAACTCACCTACAACCTTATCTGTCATGATAGTCACTTTGATGTGAACAAGTTTCTTAACAAGGTTAGGAGTGTTAGAGCATAGCTCGGTTGAACTCACCAAGCGTTGGTATGTCAAGTTTGGTTGTCATATTTTAGTATCAAAAATCATCTAGAGTCGCTTGATTAAATACTAGAGTCAACTTCGTTTACGTTAAACTAAAAATTCTATGAATGTTGAGACATACAAGTATTACTCAGTAGACCAGAAGAATGTGAAGAAGTAACGAACTACAACGACGACATCATCCTTCCACTTGAGGTAAGTAAAATTGAATTGAACTGTTTCATTCCTAATGTATCTTTCAAGTCGTGCTATATTGTTAACATAACTGCGAAGCTATATATATGATAGACACGTTTTTGTGTCTAAGTTGTCCTCAATTTTCTCTATGTTGGTGCTCGATTTTGTACTTATTATGGTGTTTTGTGTGTTTGCAGGTATTTTTGGGAAAATCGGCTCGAAAAATTAGTCATAGCACCCCTGGAGGACATTTGCTAGACAGACCCCCACTTTGGATAAGGGGCACCTCAATTACTAAGGGGCCCCCTCTTTACTATCTGTACCCAGGGTACCGAGTGATATTCACACTCCGGCTGTTGTTAAGGGGCAATCATCTACTTCACCATTTGAATCATTTTTTTGGTGGGGAAGTATGTGTAAAGACCTAAGAATTGCAGTGAAGATTTTGGGCGTGTTTGAAGGCGATTAAATAGCTGTGATCGACTCAGAATATCCTGCTTTGACTAAACAAGATTGGTAATGTTGTCAGAATCGTCTAACTTGGGCTACAAACGCGCATGGGAGAAAACAAGGAATACATGCAGAGAAGATATTCTCCATTAAACCCGAGCAGAGTTGGTGAGATTTCCTTGCCATATTTGTTTATGAACGAGCTGTCATGGTCAACATATGGTGGTAATTGCTTTGGATTCAACAATTAAGGGATGATTCTTCGGTTGGAACAAAACAGAGGCGGGAAGATACTCGGGATTGTGTCGATGCTGTTATGGAAAGATTGCATGCGTTTTCAACGTCTTGACCCATTCCTTGATGATCTGGGGGCATGTTCGGAGCGTGTAAACACTGGTTGACAACGTGAGACGGCAAGAAAGGAAAGAAAACAACCGAGAATATTTTTTATTAACTACGAGTTATGGGAGATTTCATGGAGATATGAGCGATTATTCTTTGTCCTGGGAGTATATATATGTTTCTGGGGAAGCATAGAGGGGTTACGAAGTGATTGGAGAGGCAACAGAGCAAAGAAACGTGAGTTAGAGAGATCTGCTGCTGCTGCCATTGAAGAGAACACGAAGAACATTAGAATGTAGAAGACAGTCGTTGTGCTACAGTGACAACGACACTCTAGTTTTATCGTTCTCTATAACAGTTCGGCTTGTAACAAATATAACTGTTACAAAACCGGTTTTTCATCATTTCTCCCTTATTCATCATTCGTAAACCACTTTTGAGCATAAATAAATTCTTTGAGAGGGTTTTCAACATGATGAGCGGCTAAAATACCTGGTGACTGAGGCAACGGAGGAAACTATTCATTCATGCTTGGTTGGTAATATCGTTTACAATTTCTTTAATTATTTATTTTTATTTAATTCACTAGGATCAACATAAAGATAAAATGGTTTTCTTAATTAGTTGTGAATCAATTCGATGTATTATGCTTAGAATCAATTCTTTGATAGTTCATGCTTAGGGATTATAATTTAATATTTGTACACCTTAAAGATTAATAGTGAATTAACGAGAAAAGTGCTTAATAATGATTATTGAAATATCATTATAAACCAATCAACTAGAAGGAATAGTGGAATCCGAAGCCTTGGTCTATTCGAGTATCTTGAAATCAAATTTTGAATTAAGTTTTGTTTATTTTTAAGTTTCATTAAGTCTAAATTATATTGCTTTCACAGGTATTGAACGAACTATTGCTATAACATCATTGAAAATCCCATCAATATACTGTACATATTGTATAATACTCTAGTGATGTGATATGATCATAATAGTGCAGTCACAGTATTAAGGAATTAGACTACGAAGTATAACGCTTATCTTTTGAACTTTGTAGATATGACATCAACATAATCTTGTATATATTGTTATGATTATGTGAATGGGTTATGGTGAAGATTTCATCCTATGAAACAATGTTTTACATTTTTTTTAAAGGAAGTACATTCATGAACTTGTTTCGTGAATCAAAAGGGAAATCATTAGGCTTGTTGGTCCGGCTATTCATTGCAAATCTTTGGATGACCAATATGTGTGAAATGGCAGAACCGATCTTAACTTAGGTTATGTATCTTGGTATAACTAATTACAATGCCTGACTTATGATTTGGTATGACCTGTTTTGATAATTGGTGTTACCGATCCTAACTAATCACCATGTGATGGTATGATCGATCCTTGTAATTGGCGTGACCGATCGTTGTAATTGGTGTGACCGATCCTTGTAATTGGTGTCACCGGTCCTGGTAACTGGTGTGACCGATCACAAGTAATACCATGTGTAAATGAAACCAATCCTTGTAAATGGTGTAACCGATCCTAGTGACAGGTGTGACCGACCACAAGTATTTCCATATTTAGGTATAACCGATCCTAGTGATTGGTAGAACCGATTGAACCCATGTATGTGATTTGATATGATCAATCACATATTAGTCTTGGAATACAGGCAACCCAATTCTAAACTTGTTTGGAAGTATGGTATAACCGATTCCAAGACTGCAAATCCATGTAAATATGAAATAAGGATTTGCAGTGAAAAGATGTCAACATACTTTGAACACGGTCAGTAACTCTTATCATTTATTTCTCAAAGATATTCCTTGGTACTCAAGGTGATCTTGTGCCGAAATAAATTAAGAATCTTTTAATTAAGGTTTTTGATTTTATATGCTTTAATTACCAACAATTAATGCATAGCTCTAGAGAATAAAAATTAGTAATGTGCATTTACAAATTGGAGATTCTTTATTGAGAAATTTCGGAAATATTGGACAAAGAATTTATTAGAATTAGGAAAACCGAATTTTGTCATTCATTGCATATCTTCGGTTTTGGAAATTCCTTGGTGTCCAAACATCTTTGGTCTATAAATACCTAAGTTTGCATTTTTAGCAAACTATTCTTAGAGCCAGACAACTTTATTTCTTGTTGTTTCTGGTGGAGCCGTCTATTCGGAGAGGAAAGTATCCTAATTGGGTGAAATCTCTTACCACCGCTCGTTTAAAGACTTCTGTGGCATCAAGAAGCTCTACGAGTACCGTTGGTGGGAAACTAGATAATTACAGTGTTTTCGATTTGATTTGATTTACTAACGGTTGAAACTTTGATTGCACCTAGTTTGTTTATTCTTGAGAATATTCTCTTCTGATATAAGATTCACTCAAACTAGATCAGAGTATCGACGGGATCTTTAGAATCGTTGTTAGATCTAAAGACATCGTGTGATAATCCATTGTTAACATACTCCGTTATGTGCGTGATTGATCACAAGAGATTCAAGTGGTGTTGTGCAGGTATTTTGAAGATTAAAGAAGATTTGAAGACGAAGAAGATTTCTTATTAGTTTTCGTATCATGTGAACTGTGTACACAAACCTCGATCGGATGGGATCCAACTAGAATCAGATTTATTCGATTGATTAGTTTCTTGAGATCAGCATTCTCTATATTTCTCTTTGAGATTTATTTTGATTGAGTGCGAATCTGTACTTGATTATTTCAGTAGTTCAAGTTAGATTGATCTAACCAGACAAAGGAGTTTATTAGATTAAACAGAAGAGCCTTTTTCAACAACTCATCCAAATCTTGTAGCAAGATTTATTAGAGTGGTAACCAAACAGATTCTTCCTTTGTTGTTTGGAATACGATTCAAAGGACTTTTTATTCACGTGCGCGACTCTAGAAGTCGAAGGCGCAAGGATACTGAGGGAACTAAGTAGCTAGGGGTAGTCTGCTTGATATCAACTATACGAAGTTGGTATTAGATTTTGTATATCAGCTTAATTCTGAGAGTATTCAAAACTGGACTAGGTCCCGGGTTTTTTTTCTGCATTTGCGGTATCCTCGTTAACAAAATCTTGCTGTGTCTTTTACTTTGATTTCCGCATTATAATTGTTTATTATAATAAAGTAAAATACACATATACGGTAACTCCGCACTACTTGATAGTGGTCCTATAGAGTTTGGTTAATATCGAACCTATTATCAAGTAACACAGTTTGTTGTTGTATTGTCTTGATCTTGTATCCATAGTCAATCACACAAGTTATCTTGTTGTTGTATTGTCTCGATCTCGTATCCATAGATGATCACACGAAGTGTGAACCGAATTGTCGTATTGTCTCGACTCAGTCCATAGACGATCACATTCGGTAGAGGACTTATAGGTTGATAAATAAAAAATTGTGGTGTATTTGGGTACCCTCGTCTTTTCAAGGAGTGTTAACCTGGACTAGTTTTTTTTTTTTTTGAACATTGTAGTTTATTTAATAAAAAACCGAACTTACATATTTGGAACATCATAATGGGTCTTACCTCCTAAGAGCCTAAGAGATAAAGACAGTACTCTTGTGATATCCGCTTTTTGGTTAAAGGTCTTTGTCAATTTTTCTAAATTCAACTTACATAAACTACATAGTAACATGTTGGACAACTTGATTAGGAGGTTCGGTAGTTTGTTGGCGATGTGAGACTAGATTAGTTAGTTATAGAAGCAGTTGGCTTTATGGACAACTCCTTTTTTACTTGCAATATATATATATATATATATATATATTGGACGGAAGTCCTGATATACTTTTAGTGATGTTCACAGGCCCTAAAAGTCCAGATTAAGAACTACAGTCAATCTTGAAAATGATTTTGTGTTAATGTTCATAACCAAATCAGGCGACATTTCTGGCTATGTTAAACACGGAAACAGACAACTTGACAGTTTATGCAGAAAAGCAGTATTATTTTCTCTATGTTGGATAACTGTGTCTTCCAGGGAGCATTTATCTTCACGGTTTGTAACTATTAGCCAGAGTGAAAACAAGTTGGCAGTTCGAAATGCATGAATTCGGCGATTAAAATATCACTCTTGAAAAGGCACTAGGTAGGGCTGCACATGTTCACCTTTCCTTCCATTTCGGCCCTACAAGCCGTTAATTTTACCTTCATTGGTGTCCCACCCTCCTACATGTCGTTCAATGGGTAGGGTGATTGGTGTGTTTTTGTTAACACAATCAAGATTCGACGTTTGGAAAACATTTTTATTGCACAATTTGCACGACTTTGTTTAGAGAACATATGCGGCTACATATAATAAGATTTAGAGTTGAAGATTATGCTTTGCGTATAAAAATAAATAAATGAGAACAGTAAAAAACCTTCATTCTTGATGATTATTTTCAAGATTTTTTGTTTTACAATATTTATTTCTCTTCTCAGATGGTATAAGCCCTGTTACAATGTACTAAAAAACTAGCATCTCTAAAGCAATTTATCACCCTTGGATTTGGTGGAAAATTCACATACGGTTGGGTATCCAAACAAGGAAATACGTATCAACAATACGATGGGTTCGTAATTTGTAGTGACCATTTATTCCTTGACATAATCTTTTTTATTAATATAGGTTGAGTCCTAATTTCGCAATTATGCATGCCCTTGTTGTTTTTTTTTCCTCATTTCATTATATCTTATGCATGCTCCTGTTTTTTTCTCATTTCATTATACGTTATTAGCACATTGGAGTTTCTGATGAAATGGGAGCCGCAAACACAATAACTACAAAATTTTCGAATCAGGTCATTGTATATATCGTTGTATACGGTTGTTTTATTCTTTTTTGAAGCATATCTATGCCGTTGTAATCACACTGGATGTATTTGTTTTTTTTCAAGTAAAATTGTACCTAGAGTGACAATGATATAATGGGAGTATATCGAAAGAAGCTAGATCAAATAAGGGCAGTCATACCTTTAACGTGTGGGCACTCACAAAAACCATTGGACCCTTTTTTATATAAATTTAGCAACTACGGGCTCATCGACCTTCTTATATCACTGTAATATATTAGTTTTTAATAAATGCAGAGAATAATAAAGTTACTAATTGTAGAAATCAACATGGAAATGCAGTACTAATTGTCTGACAATGAAAATTTGAAACTTTTTTGTGAAGGTGCTTTGTCTTTCAATTATCAATGACATTGTTTAGGGAAGATAAAACTATAAATCGCCAACAAAATTTTATGATTCGATTAACGGTTACACAATATTAGGTACCCATGTTTGATTATAACTGTACTCAAAATATAACTTCCTATGCGTTTTCGGCTTGGTATTTATTCTATGCCTTGATACCACCAGACTTGTTAACCCAAGTTATAGTTTACATCACATAAATTGGTTAACAATGCCGATAAGGAGTTATGGAACTATGAAGATATTTTCAAAAAGAAAGGAGCTTATACAGGTCATGTACGAAGGGAAATTCATCGGTTGACATGAGCTTCCGACTGGAGCTTTATGTGCATATATTTGGTTCCCAGCTACAAGATACTTTTCTCTAAGGTTATAATATTCTAAAATGCCATACCCGTTTGTTGCTTCCCTGAGTAATTTCTACATTCCTGCTTATTTGAGTACTGTCACCGTTCGCATACCATTACCTCTATTGAATATGTTATGAAACAAAAACTAGCACATAACCAATACGATAACGCAATCCTCTACATGAACTCGAGATGCGGCATATAAGTCTTTTTGCTCGATGGATCCTTTTATCTATTCAATACCTTAGTAACACGCTGCTCACGAAGTTTTGGAAATGGTGAGTCATCACCCTCATAGCTTAAAGGTTACATTCCTTGATGGTATTAGTTGGTACCTATGTAATAAGAAGTCGTTGTAGTATAGTGGTAAGTAAGAAAAAAAAGGAGAAACATTTATTTATTTGTTTATTTATTTTGCTTCTTCTTCTTTTAAGGGGTTTTGGTTGACAGACGAGCAACAAGCTGGGTACCAACACCCTTTTGAATAGCAATGCCTAATCTATGAAAAATAAAGCTACCAAGACCACTACCATCGCCATTACTAACTAAACAATTTTTCAGACGCTTGAAAAAACATACAGGATCTTCGCTAAGACTATGATTCCAAAGCAAAAAAAATAATAAAATAATAATAATAAAGTTTCGTCATGATTTACATCATGTTTGTTTTTTCCTCTATGTAGAGGCTAACCTCTATTAGCCTCTATATAGTGGTGGGTCCCATTTATTTGGTGTTTGTTTTTTCCACTACCTCTACAAAAATATAGGCAAATCTCTATCTATATAGAGGAAATCAAATAGCACCAATAAGGTGCTATCTTTGAGCCTCTACCTCTATTAAACCTTCAAATGACTAATATATCCTCGAACAAACTTATAATGTCCAAAAATAATTCCTTAATTTAAAATCTAAAATTTTACATGTTTCAAGAAAAGTGATACTTTCGCCCGTTTCAGAAAAAGGGATATTTTCGCGCTGTTTCAGAAAAAAGTGATATTTTGCTCCGTTGCAGAAAAAGTGACACTTTAGCCCCGTTTCAGAAAAAGTGATACTTCCCCCGTTTCAGAAAAAGTGATACTTTCACGCCGTTTCAGAAAAAGTGATATTTTCGCCCCGTTTCAGAAAAAGTGATACTTTCGCATGCTTCAGAAAAAGTGATACTTTCGCGCCGTTTCAGAAAAAGTGAACATCTTTGGTTGTATTTTCTAATACATTTTTTTCCTTTTGGAATTTTTGAACATCTTTGGTTGTAATGAATATTCATGGATTTTTTGAATATTATAAGGGTAAAATGAGAAATATATAAAATTGGGTACACAATATAGAGTTGTTAGATAGTGGTCAAACAAACATGATTTTAAGAGAGATTATATAGTGATATTTATATAGATATAGAGGTAAACCTCTATATAGAACACTCTACCTATATAGAGGAAAAAACAAATGTGTTGTTAGTCCGGGATGTCATTGCGGATATTTGTTATAAGGATGGTGTTCCGGTACGCAAAGAAGTTACGTCTCCAAGATTGGTTTCCTTGGTTTGATCCGGACAAAGAGAGTTCTTCTCATGCGACTGTTTGGGTCAACTTTCCTGGGTTATATGTGGAGTTATGACCTGAAAGAACGTTGTTATCTGTTGGTAAAAATCTTGGCACTCCCATTATTGTGGATAAAAAGACGTTGAATCATGATTACGGTTGTTATGCAGTTCTTTTAGTTGATATTGATTTTACGAAGAAAGTACCGGATTCCATTCATGTAACAGTGGGTGGTAGAAGTTTTGATCAGTTTATGGAGCTACAAAAAATTCTTAAGTTTTGTTCACATTGCAAAATTGTTGGCCATTGTTAGAGAATAGCTCGGTTGAACCCACCAAGCGTTGGTATGTCAAGTTTGGTTGTCATATTTAGTGAACCAAAACTCATTTAAAGAGTCGCTTGGTTATTTACTAGAGTCAACTTCGTATCAATTAGCTAGAAAGTTACTAGGATATGAGACATACAAGTATTACTCAAAGACTTGAAGAATGTGAAGAAGTAAAGAGATACATCGACGACATCATCCTTCCTCTTGAGGTTAGTAATATTTTGAATTGAACTGTTTCATTCCTAATGTATCTTTCAAGTTGTGCATATTGAAAACATAACTGCGAAGCTGTGAAAGATTATACTCTAGTTAGACATAGTATTAAGGAATTATAATACGAAGTATAACGCCTATCTTTTGAACTTCGTATACAAGACATCGACATAATCGTATTAATGCTATTGTGATTATGTATGGGTATGGTTGAAGATTTCGTCCTAGGAAACAATGTTTTACATTCGTTTAAAGGATGTACAATTCATAAACTTGTTTTATGAATCGAAAGGGAAATCGCTAGGCTTATTGGTATTGTTATTCATTGCAAATATTTGGATTACCAATATGTGTGTTTAGTATAACCGCTCATAACTTGTTTATGTATCTTGGTAAAACTATTCACAATGTCTGACTTTGTATTGGTATGACTTTTATTAGTGAAATAGATCTTAAGTAATCACATGAGATGGTACGATCGATATATTGTAAGTGGTATGACCAACTCTAGACATTGGGGAACCGATCCTAGTAAGATGTGCAACCGATCACAAGCATGTGGAATCGATCCTTGTAAGAGGTACAACAAGTCTTAGTACCGATCCTATGACTTGTGCAACCGATTACAAGTTAAATACCATAATTATATGGTAAACGATCCTAGTACCTAATCAACCAATTTTTGGAGAGCTAGCAGTGTGACCGATCCTAGTACCCACATGGAGGTAGAACCGAAGCCTTGTGTTTTGGTAGAACCGTGAAACCCATTAATGGTGATTTGATAGGATAATCAATCACATAGTTCTTGGAAGTCAGATGAACCAATTCTAAACTCGTTTGGAAGTTTGGAAAATCGGTTCCAAGATTGTAAATAAGAAAAAGGATTTACAAAGTAAAGATGCCGACATACTTTGAACATGTGCAGTAACTCTTATCTTTTATTTTTCAAAGATATTCCTTAATAACTAAAGGAGAATGCTGGATCAAAATAAATTGAGAATCTTTTAATTAAGTTTTTTAGTTTTATATGCTTTTAATTTCCAGCAATTAAAATGCATATCTTTAGAAAATAAAAATTGGTAATGTGCATTTACTAATTGGAGATTTTCTACTGAGATTTCGGTCAATATTTGGACAGAGCATTTCCAGGAATTATGAAAACCGAATTTGGAAATATATTGCATATCTTGAGAATATTTTCGGTTTTGGAAATTCCTTGGTCTATATATATTGAAGTTTTCCTTTCGAGAAAACTAATCCTCGGAGCCAGCAAAACTACCTAGTTGTGTTGTTATTGGTGGAGCCATCTATTCGGAGAGGAAATTACCCTAATTAGGCGAAATCTCTTGCGACCGCTCCTTTTAAAGACTTCTTTTGGATTGGGAAGCTCTACGAGTACCATTGGTGGGAAACTAGATAATTGCAGTTTATTATTAGTTTTCGATTGATTTGATTGACTAACGGTTGTTGAACTTTGATTGCACTTTGATTGTTTATGCTTGAGAATCTTCTCTTCTAATATAAGATTAACTCAAACTAGATCGAAGTATCGATGGGGATCTTTAGACTATTTGTAGATATAAAGACGTCTTGTGATAATCCATTGTTAACAGAATCCGTTCTGTGTGTGATTGATCACAAGAGATTCAAGTTGTTTGTGTGCAGGTGTTTATTGAAGATTTAAGAAGATTTGAAGACAAAGAAGATTTCTTATTTGAGTTCATAATCTTTGGTGTGCACAAAACTTGAGCGGCTGGGGATCCAACTATAATCGGTTTATCTTTGTGATAACCTTGATTGATTAGTTGATTAGATCGGCATCAATACAATTCTTTGTGATTCAAATTATTGATTTCATAGTCTAAACAATTACCTTGGTAGTTGTTGATAGATTGATCTAAGAACCTGACAAAGGAGTTTATTGGAATAAATGGAAGAGTCTTTTGTTAAAATCATATCACTTGTTTGAAAAGAGTTGTTACCGAACAAATTTGTTGTTCCTTTACTGTTTGGAATACGAACCAAAGAAATTGTTCCAAGTGTGTGACTTATTGCAATTTGGAGGCGCAGTGATACAGACATAACTAGGTGAACTATAGGCTTAGTTGGTTGGTCTTAACTATACGAAGTTGGTTTAGATTTTGTATAGCGGCTTAATCCTGAGAGTATTCAATTCTGGACATGGTCCCGGGATTTTTCTGCATTTGCGGTTTGCTCGTTAACAAAATGTTGCCGTGTCTTTTACTTTTCTATTTCCGCAATTATGATTGTTTTTATTATATTTAGAAGTAAAATACACAAATGTTAATTCCTAATTACTTGATAGCAATCCTATTGTGTTTGGTTAAGTCTGAACCTGTTATCAAGTAATCATACTTCGTTGTTGTATTATCTCGATTTTGTATCCATAGTCAATCACACAAGTTATCTTGTTGTCGTATTGTCTCGATCTCGTATCCATAGACGATCACAGGAAGTGTGAATCGATTAGTTGTATTGTCTCGACTCAGTCCATAGACAATCACTTTCGGAGAAAGGACTTATAGGTGGAAAAGTTTTAGATTGAGGTATATTTGGTTAACCTCGTCTTTTCAATTGGTATCAGAGCAGGCAAACACGAATAGATCTAACAATCTGTGTTTGGTGTGATCAACCTATAAGACATGAGTCAAAAGAAAGTTAAGCGAGAGCGAAAACTAAAAAAGGACTCAGTTAACATATCACTAGATATATGCTCGAGAGGAGATAGTTGTTCAAACTCTTGTTGCTCAATAGATGATATTTCTTCCGAGATACTTTTGAGTTCCTTACTTGAAATCTCTGATGAAAGATCAAGTGTGAAAATAGCTGAACTAAAGGAATTAAGTAAACGATTAATTTTTTGTTCTAATGAACTTCTTTCAACACTTGAAAGAGAACGAGATTTAATTCTTAAGTTTGAAAAACTCGATTAAGAGCATAACTTGCTAAAAGGTAAATTCCCACAACAAGTTAGTGACTTCGAAGAGAAGATAAATACTGAACATCATCACGTAAAGTCGTGTGAAAATAATTTGGATAAAACCCTTGAAAAGGTTTTTCTTTAAGAAAAAGAGCTTGATGACTCTAAAATAGAATTAAACTCTCAACAAGATTACTTCAAAGAAAAATAAAATAGTCTTCTTTCCAACATAAAGCGTTTAGAGGAAACTCTTAACTCTTCTCTTGATGAAAATAATTCATTAAAAGAGGAAATCTCTATGCTGAGAAAACTTAATGAGAGCTCAAACAACTTGTCCTCTTTGTTGGAAACAGGGAGAATTCATGGAGACACACGTGGCTTAGGTTATGAAGGTAGTAATACCGTTGTACCCAACAATGAAATAAAGTTTGTCAAATCCCTGTGTGCACAAACAAAGGACTCTCTAAATGAAAGTACTCAATATTGCTGTGGAGAAACTAATGAGACCAAACAAACAATTGATGATCATTCAAACCAGAAAAAGAAGGATGATGAAGAAAGGAAAAAAATCAAAGCTGCGAAGATTAGAAATAAACAAAGGAGCCTCCAACATCCTTGCACAAACAGGTAACAACAAACATTATAACTCCTATAATACCAAACGTTGTTATTCTCGTGGTAGTAAAAAACATGTTCAGAAGATTTGCAAGATTCGTAAAATGGAAAATGCTCTTCGTTTTGTTTCAAAGGAATTGGGAAAGATAAAATTTGATCCTCGACTCTTATCAAACAGATTAAAGGACTATTATGCTGATTTCTCGTATACTCAACATACTCCAAAATCATTTAAAAGAAGGCATAAGAAAAATGATTTTAAACAAGCAAGTTTTATCTCTCATCGTTTAAGAGGAGTAGTCTCTGAATCATTCTTTGATTATGATAATATATCATATCTCAAGAAATGGAAGAGGAAGAATAGTCAAAAATAATGCATTGTTACATATGAACAAATTTCTCCATACCAGAGCACTCCTGTGTTCTAGAAATTTGTTTAAAATAGGAAATTCTAGTTATTTCCTTTTAAGTAAGATTACCAAAAATCTTTAAATAAAAAGTTTCGTTTTATAAGAGGTTAAAATCTTATAAGAACCTAACCCTTATTCGAATCCTTCATGGTTCTCAATAATGAAAGATCTAAAAAATGTTATATCTGATTTGATATACTCCTGTAGATTTCATCATCTATTAACCAGAAAAATTCATATAATTATTTTCACTGAGAATAAGAGATCATACAGTGAATTTGTGGAAGAATAATGTATTCAAGAAGTGGAAAGTGTTTTGGATTCCTCTAATAAAGGAAGATTCGAACTTTGTTCTGATTTGTGCTCATATCAGATCATGCCCTCTCTTATAGAAGTAAGAGCTACAAATCTGTGTGAAGTTCTAGAACTGATCGGAAGAAAGGAACTTCTGAAGGAATTATCCTCAATTTCCCAGAAGGAAATTATTTTCCATGTTGTTTGCTGGGCATCTTATAGAGACTTTCGTGATCTTCAAATGATTAGTTTTCACTCTACCAATCTGGAACTGTTTGAAGAAAACCTTCATGAGATCATGGAAACAGAGGGTTAACAAGGATGAATAAGCTTAAACTCTTGTTCAGAAAAATAGACATCAGTTTTTGATTTCTTTCAATAATTGTATAAGGTCTATTTTGAATAAAACTATCTTATTTATGAATAAAATTATTATTTTATATTTTTCTTGTGATAGTTTTCAATTACGTAGCTTGTGCTTGAATGCTTTATTTTATTGCTATGTTTTTATGGGATGATTGATTTTGGTTTTCATAACCTTAATATTCGATCTCATATTGTGTGAACCCTTATGGTTTGGGTGACTTTTTGGTTTAGCAGGATTAAGTTCTATCCCATGTTGGTAGGCTTTATAAAAGGATCATAAGGGGTTCTGATTGAAACTAATATATGAAAAAGTCACAATATGTTGAATCATTTGGTTTAGCATAAAAGCATATGTGTTTCGGGGTTTCAACTTTTGCATCGCATTAGTTAAAACCGGTTTTCAACCTTTCTCTGGTAAAGGTTGGTCCTTGTTGTTATTCCTCTGTCTTGCGAGAGGATGACAACACAACGGGGGAGAGTTCTAACTTGAACTTGCGCTTAATGATATATCTTTCTGGGGTGAAGAGGATGCGGAATTTGAGGTAACGAATTTGTTAGTTAATCGTTTTCCTGTTTAAGAAAAGCCTGATTTTATTGCATATATTTATTGCTTTTGCTTAACAAAATTTCGGTACAATTGATGTTTATTCCATTATTTTTGTATGGATGTGTGTGTGATTCAATTGTTTCTGGTTAAGAAAAACTATTGTTATCTTGCTTTATTGTTTGGTATCAATTGTTTAGGCTTGCGAAGGTTCAATTGCGGTACTATAATGTCTATGTTGGTTTCAATTGCTTCCGGTTGGTAAATAATTATGCAAGTTGATTTATTTGGTTTGTATGAATTGTTTATGGCTTAACAAAAAGGTTTTCGGGATCAATTGTCTAGTCCAATTCGATTCCAGATAAGATAAACTAAGTTAATTCTGATCTTAGTTAGACTTATCAAAGTGGAGGTTTCGGTTATTCAAGTCTAATCGAATTCCTTAACAAGAATGCTAGTTAACTAACCTAGTACTTGTCTTGTTTAAAAGTGAAAGGTCTAAGTTATTGTTCGAAAATTGGAACCTGATGAGAAAAATAAAGTTAACTCTGATCTTTATTTTGGTCTTATCGAACAAGCGATTGTATTTGTACAATCGGTTTAGCAAAGGAACTAAGGTGCTTAGTCAATTTTTGATTTGCTAAACTATTAGGGAAAATTACTTAGGTCAATTATTTCCTCGGTAACATATCAAAAAAAAAAAAACTTTGTAGTTTCGATATTGATATTGGTTATCTAAAATGGTGTGTGGAACCATCGTGCTTAACTCTTATAGGTTGCAAGTCTTTTAAGATTTGTAAGATCCTTTCGGTTCGTCCTTTATTTTCTCGTACCTTTGTAATTTTGTGCGAAAAATGGGGAGAAATATATGGAGTAAACAAGTGATTTGGTATCACTAAGGAAAGGACAATGGTGCTTAAACGTTATATCTAACGAAAGAGTAAAGCATAGACTAAGGGGGAGTAAAATATCATATTGATACTTGTAGTTATATGGACTATTAAGGGAATAACAAAGATGTGCGGATTGAAAATTTACCTATCTTACCTTTAGGGGGAGCATTAGCTTTGTTATTATAATGTCAATATCGACATTTATGCATTGAATGTATACAGATTATTGTTATGTTGAAACTTGGAATCAAGCGTATGTGATCAATTCTTGTAATTTGTTTATCCATATGATGTAAAAGTTTTGTCACTAAATTGAAAAACGGGGAGATTGTTAGAGCATAGCTCGGTTGAACCAATCAAGTGTTGGTATGTCAAGTTTGGTTGTCATATTTTAGTGAACCAAAACTCATTTAAAGAGTGGCTTGATTATTTACTAGAGTTAATATCGTATAGGTTAGCTAGAAAGTTACTAGGGTATGAGATATACAAGTATTTCTCGAAGACTTGAAGAATATGAAGAAGTAAAGAGCTACACCGACGACATCATCCTTCCTCTTGAGGTTAGTAATATTTTTACTTGAAATGTTTCATTCCTAACATATCTTTTAAGTCGTGCATATTGAAAACATAACTGCGAAGCTGTGAATGATTATACTCTAGTTAGACATAGTATTAAGGAATTATAATACGAAATATAACGCATATCTTTTGAACTTCGTATATAAGACATTGACATAATCGTATGAATGCTATTGTGATTATGTATGGGTATGGGTGAAGATTTTGTCATAGGAAACAATGTTTTACATTCGTTTAAAGGAAGTACAATTCATAAACTTGTTTTATGCATCGAAGGGGAAATCGCTAGGCTTATTGGTATTGTTATTCATTGCAAATATTTGGATTACCAATATGTGTGTTTAGTATAACCGCTCATAACTTGTTTATGTATCTTGGTAAAACTATTCACAATGCCTGACTTTTGTATTGGTATGACTTTTATTAGTGAAACCGATCTTAAGTAATCACCTGAGATGGTATGATCGATATATTGTAATCGGTATGACCAACTCTATATATTGGGTAACTGATCCTAGTAAGAGGTGCAATCGATCGCAAGCATGTGGAATCGATCCTTGTAAGAGGTACAACAAGTCTTAGTAATTGGTAACCGATCATATGACTTGTGCAACCGATTACAAGTTAAATACGATAATTATGTGGTAACCGATCCTAGTACATAGTCAACCAATATTTGGAAAGATAGTGTGACCGATCCTGGTACCCACATGGAGGTAGAACCGAAGCCTTGTGTTTTAGTAGAACCGTGAAACCCATTAATGGTGGTTCGATAGGATAATCAATCACATAGTTCTTAGAAGTCAGATGAACCAATTCTAAACTCGTTTGGAAGTATGGCAAATCGGTATTGTAAATATGAAAAAGTATTTACAAATTAAAGATGTCGACATACTTTGAACATGTGCAGTAACTCTTATCTTTTATTGTTCAAAGATATTACTTAATAACTAAAGGAGAATCCGGGATCGGATAAATCGAGAATCTTTTAATTAATGTTTTTAGTTTTATATGCTTTTAATTTCCAGCAATTAAAATGCATATCTTTAGAAAATAAAAACTGGTAATGTGCATTTACTAATTAGAGATTTTATACTGAGAATTCGGTCAATATTTGGACAGAGCATTTCCAGGAATTATGGAAACCGAAGTTGGAAATATATTGCATATCTTGAGAATATTTTCGGTTTTGGAAATTCCTTGGTGTCCAAACTTCCTTGGTCTATAAATATTGAAGTTTTCATTTCGAGCAAACTAATCCTCAGATCCAGCAAAACTACCTAGTTGTGTAGTCACTGGTGGAGCCGTCTCTTCGGAGAGAAAAGTACCCTAATTAGGCGAAATCTCTTACGACCGCTCGTTTTAAAGACTTCTTTGGGATTGGGAACCTCTAGGAGTACTATTGGTGGGAAACTAGATAATTGCAGTTTATTATTAGTTTTTGATTGATTTGATTGACTAACAGTTGTTGAACTTTGATTGCACCTAGTTTGTTTATGCTCGAGAATCTTCTCTTCTGATATAAAATTCACTCAAACTAGATCGAAGTATCGACAGGGATCTTTAGACTATTTGTATATCTAAAGACATCTTGTGATAATCCATTGTTAACAGACTCCGTTTTGTGTATCACAAGAGATTCAAGTTGTTTGTGTGCAGGTGTTTATTGAAAATCTAAGAAGATTTGAAGACAAAGAAGATTTCTTATTTGAGTTCATAATCTTTGGTGTGCACAAAACTTGTTTGGATGGAATCCAACTATAATCAGTTTATTTTTGTGGTAACCTTGATTGATTAGTTGAGTAGATCGGCATCAATACAATTTTTTGTGATTCAAAGTATTGATTGCATAGTCTAAACAATTGCCTTGGTAGTTGTTGATAGATTGATCTAAGAACCTGACAAAGGAGTTTATTGGAATAAATGGAAGAGCCTTTTGTCAAACTCATATCACTTGTTTGAAAAGAATTGTTCCCGAACAGATTTGTTGTTCCTTTACTGTTTGGAATACGAACCAAAGGAATTGTTCCAAGTGCGTGACTTATTGCAAGTTGGAGGCGCAGGGATACAGACGGAACTAGGTGAACTATAGGTTTAGTTGCTTGGTCTCAACTATACGAAGTTTTTTTAGATTTTGTATAGCGGTTAATCCTAAGAGTATTCAATTCTAGACAAGGTCCCGAGAATTTTCTGCATTTGGGGTTTCCTCGCTAACAAAATCTTGTTGTGTCTTTTACTTTTCTATTTCCGCAATTATAATTGTTTTTATTATAATTAGAAGTAAAATACACAAATGTTAATTCCTAATTACTTAATAGCAATCCTATTGTATTTGGTTAAGTCTGTACCTATTATCAAGTAATCATACTTCGTTGTTGTATTGTCTCGATTTTGTATCCATAGTCAATCACGCAAGTTATATTTTTGTCATCTCGTATCCATAGATGATCACACGAAGTGTGAACCGATTATTTGTATTGTCTCGACTCAGTCCATAGACAATCACTTTCGTAGAAAGGACTTATAGGTGGAAAAGTTTTAGATTGAGATATATTTGGGTATCCTCGTCTTTTCAGCCATGTTGAATCTGAATGTAAGAAGAAAACCAAGAATAATCTTTCGGCTAATCTTACAAAGTGTAGTCAAAAGTGGCAGCCACTTAAAGACAAGGTTATGCAAGGTGCTACTAGTGTGTCTGGGGATATGTCGAATTCTGTTGATAATAATTCAGTTGTTATACCATTGATTGCTGGTGGTGGTGGGGTTGTTGATCTTAGTAACTCTATAGCTAATCAAAATTCTAAAAACATGGAATGGACGTTGGTTAATGGAAAAAATAAGAAGAGTGATGCTGCCAACTCTCCTACTCCTTTTGTGGATGAGTTACTCAAGTCTGAAATTGTTACGCACCAAAATAAATTTGATATTCTTGATAGCGAGTTAGGTTTGGAAGATTTTAAAGAAGAATTTTATGCTACAAAATCTAACATTATTAATGATCAAGATTTTAAAAGAGATTCGGCAGGTACTTATAAAGTCACGGATTTGCAAGATTTCCGTGAATCTCCAAGATATTTTCATGCTACAAATTCTGATGTTAGTCATGAGACAGCAAGGGCTAGTGGGCATGAATTGGAGCCTGCAAAAGCATGTTCAGATATAGAAGACTCTAGCCGTGTATTGGATTCGCATAGTCCTGGGCCTGATAAGTCCATTGAGCAATCTTTGGTCTCGTCAAGTTCTGGGCAGCCAAAAGATTTAAAGAGTTAGAAGAAAAAAAGATTGCATTGCATGCAAGATTAGATGCAACGAAGATACAAAAGGAGGTTTCATATCTGGACGCGCAAAAGAAAGACAAAAATCAAGAGGAGCGTGATCGAATTTTGAAGGAACAAAGGGAAGTTTCTTTGCAAGCCAAAGGTCTTTTGGCTGATTTGGAGGCTTCTCCGGATCAAGGTAATCAATATCGTTTGTACATGCCGATGTTAAAGGTTTTTATAGGATATCGGAAAACATCTTTACGATATTGAAAATATCGGCGATACGAAGGATAAACGATAAAAACGCGTGTATCGTCCTGTACGGACCGAAATATCGGTTTCACTTGTACACCAATAATATAGGTTTCACTTGTACACTGATATATCATTAATGTATTTTGTCTTTTGATTAAAATTTCTTGAACTTTTAATTCGAGAAAGTAACTCCACTAATATTGGTAACTTCATATATGATTATGGTGGATGTAATTACTATAAATGTGATGTTGATGGGCTAACAAACATTCAATGTTTGGTGTTGTTGTTGATAATATAAGGCTCTAACCAACCACCTGTTAATTTGTAAGGTTGAAGTATGTTTACTACAATTATTATTTTTTATTATGGTTATATCAATATATTTTTTTGCTTGGTAAATAATAAATATTAAAAAAATCCCAATGATGTATCGCATATAAAAACATATATTATCTTTTGTATAGGTGTATAAGAGCCGACCGATACGATACAGATACACGATATTAACTACCTTGCTCCAGATATGGTTAATAATAGACTGGGTTTTAAAGCTAAAAATTGTAGGTCTCCTGTGCTTAATAAGCCTAAGAATAATAATGTTAATAATCAACAAGCTCTAACTCCAATTAAGATAGTTCCGGGTAATTCTACTTCTACTTCTGATGAGGAGGGAGAAGAAGAATTTTTGGATGGTATTAAAGCCTCAGGTATTGAAGTTACGGGTATTATGGATGCTATTTTTTCTAAGACCAAGAAGAAAGGAAGAATGAGCGGGAGTGTTAAACGCAAATAGAGTCTTCTTTTCTTTGTTTTATCGTTTTTTTTTTCTTTTTTTGGTTGATAATCTTTTGGGATATTTTAGTTTGTTATTTCTTTTAACCCCTTTGATTTATGGGGGTGGGGGGCTTTAGAGTCCCCATTTGTAATTACTTGTAATTACATTTTTTTCTTAATAAACTATTGGACTTAGCAACAAAAAAAAACAAGAATAAGAATATCAAGTTAGACGGATTAGTTGCTAAGGAATCTAGACTTCATAATTTAAACTTCTGTAATTTGAGATGACTTTGATGTTATCCTTTAAGCCTTGATTTAGCCATAATCCTAAAAAGAAATATATAAGTGGTGGAACAAGTTTACTAAAGGTTTTTGCTATATGTCTTGATGAAAATACTGATCAGACTATCTTTAAAACACTAATAAATTGTATAGTACATGATCCATGACGAGGTTATATGAACCACATCTAAGTGTATGAGGAAGGGAAACTACACTGAAGGTTATCCTAAGATACAGACTGATGTTGTATTTTTGGATGAAGGTGGATATCCAGTTTATAATCGGTGTAATGATTGAAATGACGTAATAATCTGTGATGGACGTGAGAAAAACAATACAAATGTTGTTCTTTACCAGCCAATATGTCAAGAATGTTTAATTGAAATATTAACGTGGATGTTGTTCCTTCGTTTATCACATGTTGATGAGTGACCCAGTTATACTAAGATAGGTAAAGCATTTAACACAAAATTAATATGATGCGAACAATGGTACAATTGATCTTTGTGATTCACCAAGTATCAAGAATTGTCAAGAAAACCAATATCGAAAACAAAAGGTAGAAACTGTCAAAAACCGAGTCACCTAACAGGTAAATATATTATTGATGAATGCACAAGTGTCATAATTGGTTATTTAATATCCAAAAATAATCTAAGCTTCTTGGAAATATTTCTCCAGGTGCTAACTTGGATTGTGCAAAGCTATATTTCTCACATGTCCCCGGCCAACGAATTAAGCTGGAGATACACTACAGTTGTCGTGCTATCATCTTGAATTAATTAATGACGACGTAGCTTGAGATATAATTACTTTGAATTAATGATTTATTTTGAAGCAAAATAAAATCGTATACATGTTAACCAAATACAATTTTTTGATTGTTAGCGACAATATTCACTTATGTATTGTCAAGTTTGGAATAGATAATTGAGGTAATTATCTCGTCTAATTATGTTTTCAAAATTTACATTCCCTTGGATGCAAGTTTACATGAAACTGGAGACCTAAGAGACTTTAGTGATTTAAACTGCAAAAAAAAAAAAGGATTCGAATCAGTAATGATATAGTATTATTATTGAAGTTATTTCTAAACTCAACCCATTCTTACTGTTAAGGTCTAATACTTTCTAAAATTCTTAATGAAAATGTGGGGATCTAACAACCACACCCAACAATTCGTTTGGCAATCTGAGAGGACTTACTCCAATATACTTTCTAGAGAATCAATTAGACAGTCAGACTCAATCTAGAGTAAAGTATATCAAAGTGCTTAATATCTCTAACTCTTAATTCAATCCGCAATCATCAAATAGAAATCTGCGAGCCCGATTGAATATAAGAGGAGTTACTTGAACGGTATCAAAGACCAATGTTCAAGTGTCAATCAATGTAAATCAACAACTAAAGGTTGGATATTCTAATGGATTGATCTTAACGCACAACCTGTGATATTTCAATTATATAACAAAATATAATGCGGAAAAGAAATAACACAGACACCAGAGTTTTGTTAACGAGGAAACCGCAAATGCAGAAAAATGCAGGGACCTAGTCCAGATTGAACATCACACTGTATTAAGCCGCTACAGACTCTAGCCTACTACCAATTAACTTCGGACTGGACTGTAGTTGAACCCTAATCAATCTCACATTGATCCAAGGTACAGTTGCGTTCCTTACATCTCTGATCCCAGCAGGATACTACACACTTGATTCCCTTAGTTGATCTCACCCATAACGAAGAGTTGCTACGACCCAAAGTCGAAAACTTCATAAACAAATCTGTCTCACACAGAAAAGTCTATAGATTGAATAAATCTGTCTCCCACAGAAATACCCAAAAGTTTTTGTTCCGTCTTTTTATAAATCAAGGTGAATAGGAACCAATTGATAAACCGGACTTATATTCCCTAGGAACAACCTAGTATTGTCAATCACCTCACAATAATCTTAATCGACTAGCGAAACAAGATATTGTGGAATCACAAACGATGAGACGAAGATGTTTGTGATTACTTTTATCTTGCCTATCGGAGAAATTAATCTCAAGTCAATTATTTCTATTGTACTCAATATGATAGAATCGGGCAAGATCAGAACACGCAAGTACAAAGAAAATAGTTGGGTCTGGCTTCACAATCCCAATGGAGTCTTTGAAGTCGTTAAACTACAGGGTCTCGATAAAAACCTAAGGTTAAAGGAGAATCGACTCTAGTTTATGCAACTAGTAACACACAGGAGGTGTGGGGATTAGGTTTCCCAGTTGCTAGAGTACTCCTTTATATATTTTTCAAATCAGGGTTTGCAATCCAAGTTACCTTGGTAACAAAGCATTCAATATTCACCATTAGAAGAAAAACCTGATTCAACCAAGCTAATATTTTTCAACCGTTACATCGAACTTAGCTTGTTACACACAAATGAAATGTACCCTCATTTAGGTTTATGTAACTGTACCTAAACGTGTACACCATGTTGGTTCGCAAATATTTAACCGAGGTTAGCCATATGATTACTCTCATATCAACCTTATTCATCTTAACCATAACTAGTTCAAATGACTCAAATGAAACTAGTTAAAGAGTTTTTCTATTGCTATATTCTCATAGAATTATACAAGAACACAATTGAAGCAAAATCGGTTTGATTCACTCGAATCAATCATGAACATTATAGCCACGGTTTGGAAAGATTGCATTCCTTATTATATAAATGTTTATGTTCATGTTTAAAACCGATTTTAGAACTTTAACCTTCAAGTATGGAAACGGGTATGCATACTTGAAATACCCGGACTAAGATTAAGTTACGCCAGTACGCAAACGGGTACACAAACTTCAAATCCCAGCAGAAATTCTCGGACATGAACCAATACGCCAGTATGCAAACAGGTACGCATACTTAGGTTCCAGGATTTCTCAAACCAACAGGTACGCAAACGGGTGCACATACTATGGTTCCCAGACATGGATTACATATGTGCAAGAGTGCACAAATGACATATCCAATAATGGTTAAGTGTTCTAAACTCTTATTTCAATCATTGAAACTTTCTTAGAGGATGAAAATAGCCGTTTTCATATACTATTAGCATCAAATCAATTTTCAAGTTATTGAAATAATCATTACGAAACATTCCAAGAAAACACCAAATGATTGTATCACGCAAACCATGTAAGATGTTACTCGGCAATTTTCACATGATATAAGATGAACTTGCTCGAAGCGAAAGCTTGCCAACACATATTTAGAGAAATATGTAAGCGAGTTAAACTCAGCTCGAAATATCAAAGTGTATATAGAAAACTATATCGTAATACGACTTATGTCTCAATATAGGAGATAGAGTAGAAATAGACTTTCCAAGTGTAGATGAGTTTAAGTCTCCACATACCTTTTGTTGATGAAGTTCCACAAGCTCCCCTTAGTAGTTCTTCGTCTTCAAATGATGAACGCCATGAAAACTAAGCTCAACTACACAATTTATGTCCTAGTCCGAGACATCTATAAATAGGCTAGAAATCAAGACTTATGGTTTTGATCACTAACATTGACAAACATGCTTGAGATAGAAACGCATGCGAGTTCGACCGAGCAATGCTCTAACAATCTCTCCCTTTTTCAATTTTACTGACAAAACTATCAATACATATGGATTACAAAATAAATACAAATTTGTAGCTTCTCATCCAAATGATTGATCTACTTGGTATCTTCAACACGACTCGAAACTTCATCACTTCCAAGTACTCCATGATCCTAAACGTGTTCAACTCAGCATCATAGTTGTTGAAGATCCGTAGCGATAACAATGAGAAAACAAATGCTCTCAATCATTGTTATACAGTGTCATAGTATCATTACACAGCATCGAAGTTCAATTGTATCACAACTTTGACAACAATACTATGGTGATATGTGTCACTCCCCCTTAGTCAATACTTCATATCAACATGAAAGCCACTCCCCCTTACATAATGATTCGTAAACCATATGTATTTTTAGTATGAAACTACACATTAATTCTCCCCCTTTTTGTCAATATAAATTGTCAAAGGTACGAAAACTAGTGGGATCCTTATGAAATTTTCATAGAGATACTTCATAAACAACAGAGAATAGCATATCAACTAATTTAGATGCAATCATAAAGCCGAAGCTAAATGCATTCATCAAGGAGTTTATAAAGATACAAGATAACCCTTATAATATTCCACAGCCGCACTCCCCGCAAAGATTTGGCAATTAAGCACAAGTTCAAAAAGAACTCTCCCCCATAAAATGTCATTCCCGAAAGAACAACAAAGGAGACCTTGCTTTTACAAGAAAAGTAAGATCTCTTTGGACATAACCAAATCACATGAAAACATGAATTTATATCCAAAAAGAAATTCAATTGAAATAACCACAAGAGAACCCATGGTTAGTTTAATTGGAATACACAACTAAATTAACCACAAGAAGGTGATCAATTCAATTGGCCATGCTCGACATAAGAGAACTTACGGAGCAACACAGTATGTGCACAAAAATGTGGATCGGAGATCGACCAATACTGCGGAATACACAAGGGTTCATTCTATTTTCCATCACTATTTGCACAATGACAAACAATAGATATAATACTTGTAAACAAAAGTTTTATCCTTTCTTCCATCAAATAATGACATAAAAGGCTTTAACTTTTGTAAGTCAAAAATTCATTCTATCTTTTATCAATACTTTCATACCGACATAATAGAGATAACTTTTGAATAAGTATGGAACAGTCACAGGTTCACGGACGTAAACAACATATCCCATAACAATTTGCAATATATAAAATCATAAAGATTAAAATTGCAAAAATCATCTTCCAAATAATTTATAATTTAAATAAATATATCTAAAAACATTGAAGATGAAACCGTTTGGAAGTAGTTATATGTAATCATAACAATGGATATTCCAAACCCTACTAATCCTTTCAAAAAACACAAGAATAAATTCTCATTAAGAAGATTTACTAGACATATAGACCTCTGAAGAATTCTTTATCCTCGCCGAACTCCTTGTCGTCAACAGCCATAGAAACATAAGGTTCGTGGAGAAAAGAGTCAATTCCAACAAACCTTCTAGACTGATGATGTCGAATCAGGGCCTTTTGAATTTCGAGAGTTCTCAATACAAAAGCCTTTATTTGCTGAATCTCCTTCCTTGTTTCCTTTAACTCTTCCAGAACACCAGAAAACTTCTGAAAATTTAAAGGAACAGCTCTTGGCTTCCTCACATTCCTTATTTTTCTTTTCAAAGTTGGAGGTAATAGATATTTCTCTTTTTCCTTCATGATTTATGGCTTAACAATCATATTAACATCTTTTCCATCAGAAGACATGATGCTTGGAGTTTCCAAGAGTGTATGGGTTTGTGAGAAGAAATCACAATTAAGCTCAACAAGCAGTCTTAAGATAAAAAGAGTTTCAAAGAAGGAAAAGGAATGTAGGGTTACAGAACCTTTAACCGGACAGGTTCACGCATGCACAATTCACAACCCTAGAGAGAGTCGAATTATCGAGAATAGCCCTCTTTTTATTGATTAAACAGGTGTTTGTGGGTGAAAATTGCTTCTGCTGGTTTTGGTCATTTTGTGTGTGTGGATGAGAAAGGAGTCTAGATCCTAAACAATGCACTGCACGTGAGTACTTTTGATTTGAGAGATCAATCTGTACAATCCTGGCCTAAACCAAGAAATGGCCGTTCCAGGCTTGCTTCGGTCACAAAGTGAAGGAGAAGGGTTTGTCTTAGGGAGGGAAGCGAAGAAAGTGTTGAGACCAGAATAGTTGATTCTGAAGGTGTGGTTGTTTATGACTTCTAGCAGAATGGAAAGCTACCAGGTGATTTCTGGATACAGTGTTGTTCTCTGACCAAAACTTGTTTTCTGGTGGAAATAAGTGAAACCTATTTATATAAGTCGTAATAAAACGTACCCTGGTCTCGTAGGAAGTGGAAATGATTGAGTAGTGGAAGAGTGGAGTAACGTGTAATGTCAGGAATTATGTTTCCATAATGAAGGATCCGTTTACACCATTACTTCTTGCCATGACCAACCACCCCGCTTTATGACACTTTCTTATAACTGGAGAATTCCACGCCGCACGCTGTAAACCGCCAGACCAATACCCTGATGAGTATCCCCCAGTTTGTGACATGTTTGATGTCTCGAGTGTTTTCGTGGAAAACATGTAGCACTTTGCTACGTACGGCAAGTTAAAATCAAGAGGCTTGCCGCAGGAAAATAGCATGTGATGCTAGTAGGCTCGTCTTGGTTGGTCGCCTAAAACTTGCCACAAGTATTCCAGTTTGGTGGATAACTTGGATGGATGAGATTGCATCTCATAAGGAAGGGTAGCCGTTGATTATGTCTACCTTATGTTGGCGCCTGATGATGGCACAATGGCGCTTTGGTGTATGCCAGTGGCAATGCGGCATGGCTTGGCATGGCTCGTGCATGCCAGTGGCATGGTGGTGCAAGTGGCGCCTGACATAGCCATGGCCACTAGATTTTCGCCTAAATCTTGCCATCTCGGTGGCGAACTTGGATGGCTGAGATTGCATCTCATGAGGAAGGGTAGCCGTTGATTATGGCTACCTTCTATTGGCACCTGATAATGGCAGAGTGGCGCTTTAGTGCATACCAGCGTCATTGCGGCATGGCTGGCATAGCTCGTGCATGCCAGTGGAACGGTGGTGCAAGTGGTTCATGGCGTAGTCGTGGCCACTAGACTTAGGTGGCTGGTCGCCTAAAAGTTTCTACAAGTCTGTCAGTTCGGTGGCAAATTGGGTGGATGAGATTGCATGTCATGAGGAAGGGTAGCCGTTGATTATGGCTACCTTCTGTTGGCGCCTGACAACTTTTCCTAAATTAGGGTTTGGCATGTCAAAACCCTAATTAGCACATAAGGCATGCGGCATGTGACCGTGGATGGATGAGATGATTGGCCCAAATTCAATATAAACCATTTGAGTTGGCTAGTCAAGTTGGATGACTGAGATGATTTACATAAATTTGTGTAAACTCATGAAATTTCGTAATCAGAAAATTCAGATGTGGGACCCTCACTAAAATCGTTGTAGAATTCTCGTACAAACTCAGATTTTGACGGTCCGCCCCTCCATTCTGATCAGAAAAGAATTTCCTGTCTCCCCACTCTGTAATATTTAGGTTTTGAGATTGTTTAGGAGGAATCCCGACAGTAAAACTCAAGAAGAATTCAGGAGGGATTCTGTCAGTTTTCAGCCATGACCTAGCTCGCCTTTTATGTTGTATCTCTTAGCTCGTTACTCCGATTAATTTGAATTTTTAGTATGTTATGCTAGACATCCATATTGAACTTTTAGCATGTATATCATACTAAAATTGTTTACAAAACGTTCCTAGTTGTTTGCAAAATATTTGGGAAGCCAATTTGGCATGGTGACCACTTGACGCAATTCCACCTCTTTTAATATTGTGGCAGGTTTAGAGCAACCTGATTGGTAAATAAAAAGAGGGGTCCACCCAAGTACGAGCGTGGCCACACTTCTGGTGTGTGTGGTAAGTTAATGCAACCTGATTGGTCGAAGGGGAATAGGGCCGGTAAGTATGAGCCCAGCCACAACTCATGGGAGTGTGGCAGGTTTAAAGAGACCTGATTAGTCGAAAAAGGAGTAAGGGACGGTTGGGTAACATGGGTCGTGGCCAAGTGGCGCCGGCTGGCATGGCCACGCTTCCTGTCATTGTTGTCGTTATTCTTTTGATTTCTGATTTTGGGTAGGACTTTGCACCTACTAATCTATGGCGGATCAATTGCTTAGTCTGGGATTGTTGCTACATGCACCAGTCTGGATAAATTTCATGTGAACATATTGAGTTGCTCAATAAATACGCCAGTGGAGAGGCTGAACACTCATCACTTTACATGGATTTCTTTGCAGAGTGACGTCGCATTAAATGTGAGGTTTTAAAATTTTAACCCTGAACTAAAAACCACCATTAACATTAAGTCCCATGCTTAGCACGTAACAGTGGCATTGTTGCGGGGTAAGCATGAGATGGTGACATATTAGGATAAAAATCGAAAGAGAAGACATTAAGAGATTGTCAGGAAAATTCGACTAACCTTTGGCAGGAGGCATGAGTAGTCTATGATCCTTGTGTTGGCATACTTCTGGCTTGGCCACAGGGTGCTAATGTCATGTAGTGTTGGTGCAGCGAGCCTTGAATACAAAGATGAGTGTTGAGGTGGTGGAGTCGTCAGCACTATAATGTACTGAGGCAGTATGCATGAAAGTACAGTTGTGAGTGTTGAGGAATTTCAATGTCTCAACACTAAAAGGAGGATGTGTTGAGGCAGCGTGCCTGACAACAGAGTAGTGAGTGTTGAGGAATTTACATGTATCAACACTAAGAGGAAGGATCTGTTGAGACAGTATGCCTGGCAACACAGTGGTGAGTGTTGAGGAATTTGCACGTCTCAACACGAATAGGAAAGGTGTGTTGAGGCAGCATGCCTGGCAACATAGTAGTGAGTGTTGAGGAATTTACACGTCTCAACAAGAATAGGAAAGGTGTGTTGAGGAAGCATGCCTAGCAACACAGTAGTGAGTGTTGAGGAATTTGCACGTCTCAACACTAAGAGGAAGATGTGTTGAGGCAGCATGCCTGGCAACACAATAATGAGTGTTGAGGAATTTACACGTCTCAACACGAATAAGAAAGGTGTGTTGAGGCAGCATGCCTGGCAACACAGTAGTGAGTGTCGAGGAATTTACACGTCTCAACACTAAGAGAAAGGATGTGTTGAGGAAGCATGCCTGGCAACATAATAGTGCTGTTAAGGAATTTGCACGTCTCAACACCAAGAGGAGGGTGTGTTGAGGCAGCATGCCTGGAAACACAGTAGTGACTGTTGAGGAATTTGCACGTCTCAACACTAAGAGGAAGGATTTGTTGAGGAAGCATCCCTGGCAACACAATAGTGAGCGTTGAGGAATTTACACATCTCAACACTAAGAGGAAGAATGTGTTAAGGAAGCATGCCTAGCAACACACTAGTGAGTGTTCAGGAATTTGCACGTCTCAACACTAAGAGGAAGGATGTTTTGAGCAGCATGCCTGGCAACACAATAGTGAGTGTTGAGGAATTTACACGTCTCAACACGAATAGGAAAGGTGTGTTGAGGCAGCATGCCTGGAAACACAGTAGTGAGTGTTGAGGAATTTACACGTCTCAACACTAAGAGGAAGAAGGTGTTGACGAAGCATGCCTAGCAACACAGTAGTGAGTGTTGAGGAATTAACACGTCTCAACACTAAGAGGAAAAATGTGTTGAGGAAGCATGCCTAGCAACACAGTAGTGAGTGTTGAGGAATTTGCACGTCTCAACACTAAGAGGAAGGATGTGTTGAGGCAGCATGCCTGGCAACACAATAGTGAGTGTTGAGGAATTTAAATGTCTCAACACGAATTAGAAAGGTGTATTGAGGCAGCATGCCTGGCAACACACTAGTGAGTGTCGAGGAATTTACACGTCTCAACACTAAGAGAAAGGATGTGTTGAGGCAGCATGCCTGGCAATATAATAGTGGTGTTAAGGAATTTGCACGTCTCAACACCAAGAGGAGGGTGTGTTGAGGCAGCATGCCTGGAAACACAGTAGTGACTGTTGAGGAATTTGTACGTCTCAACACTAAGAGGAAGGATGTGTTGAGGAAGCATGCCTGGTAACACAATAGTGAGCGTTGAGGAATTTACACATCTCAACACTAAGAGGAAGAATGTGTTAAGGAATCATGCCTAGCAACACAATAGTGAGTGGTCAGGAATTTACACGTCTCAACATTAAGAGGAAGGATGTTTTGAGAAGCATGCCTGGAAACACAAAAGTGAGTGTTGAGGATTTTACACGTCTCAACACGAATAGGAAAGGTGTGTTGAGGCAGCATGCCTGGCAACACAGTAGTGAGTGTTGAGGAATTTACACGTCTCAACACTAAGAGGAAAAATGTGTTGAGGAAGCATGCCTAGCAACACAGTAGTGAGTGTTGAGTAATTTGCACGTCTCAACACTAAGAGGAAGGATGTGGTTAGGCAACATGCCTGGCAACACAATAGTGAGTGTTGAGGAATTTAAATGTCTCAACACGAATTAGAAAGGTGTATTGAGGCAGCATGCCTGGCAACACACTAGTGAGTGTCGAGGAATTTACACGTCTCAACACTAAGAGAAAGGATGTGTTGAGGCAGCATGCCTGGCAATATAATAGTGGTGTTAAGGAATTTGCACGTCTCAACACCAAGAGGAGGGTGTGTTGAGGCAGCATGCCTGGAAACACAGTAGTGACTGTTGAGGAATTTGTACGTCTCAACACTAAGAGGAAGGATGTGTTGAGGAAGCATGCCTGGTAACACAATAGTGAGCGTTGAGGAATTTACACATCTCAACACTAAGAGGAAGAATGTGTTAAGGAATCATGCCTAGCAACACAATAGTGAGTGGTCAGGAATTTGCACGTCTCAACACTAAGAGGAAGGATGTTTTGAGGCAGCATGCCTGGCAACACAGTAGTGAGTGTTGAGGAATTTACACGTGTCAACACGAATAGGAAAGGTGTGTTGAGGCAGCATGCCTGGCAACACAGTAGTGAGTGTTGAAGAATTTACACGTCTCAACACTAAGAGAAAGAATGCGTTGAGGAAGCATGCCTAGCAACACAGTGGTGAGTGTTGAGGAATTTTCACGTCTCAACACTAAGAGGAAGAATGTGTTGAGGAAGCATGCCTAGCAACACGTAGTGAATGTTGAGGAATTTTCACGTCTCAACACTAAGAGGAAGAATGTGTTTAGGAAGCATGCCTAGCAACATAGTAGTGAGTGTTGATGAATTTACATGTATCAACACTAAGAGGAAGGATGTGTTGAGACAGTACGCCTGGCAACACAGTGGTGAGTGTTGAGGAATTTACACGTCTCAACACGAATAGGAAAGGTGTGTTGAGGCAGCATGCCTGGCAACATAGTAGTGAGTATTGAGGAATTTACACGTCTCAACACGAATAAGAAAGGTGTGTTGAGGAAGAATGCCTAGCAACACAGTAGTGAGTGTTGAGGAATTTGCACGTCTCAACACTAAGAGGAAGGATGTGTTGAGGCAGCATGCCTGGCAACACAATAGTGAGTTTTGAGGAATTTACACGTCTCAACACGAATAAGAAAGGTGTGTTAAGGTAGCATGCCTGGCAACACAGTAGTGAGTGTCGAGGAATTTACACGTCTCAACACTAAGAGAAAGGATGTGTTGAGGCATCATGCCTGGCAACATAATAGTGGTGTTAAGAAATTTACACGTCTCAACACCAAGAGGAGGGTGTGTTGAGGCAGCATGCCTGGAAACACAGTAGTGACTGTTGAGGAATTTGCACGTCTCAACACTAAGAGGAAGGATGTGTTGAGGAAACATGCCTGGCAACACAATAGTGAGCGTTGAGGAATTTACACATCTCAACACTAAGAGGAAGAATGTGTTAAGGAAGCATGCCTAGCAACACAATAGTGAGTGTTCAGGAATTTGCACGTCTCAAAAATAAGAGGAAGAATGTTTTGAGGCAGCATGCCTGGCAACACAATAGTGAGTGTTGAGGAATCTATACGTCTCAACACGAATAGGAAAAGTGTGTTGAGGCAGCATGCCTGGCAACACAGTAGTGAGTGTTGAGGAATTTACACGTATCAACACTAAGAGGAAGAATGTGTTGAGGAAGCATGCCTAGCAACACAGTAGTGAGTGTTGAGGAATTATCACGTCTCAACACTAAGAGGAAGAATGTGTTGAGGAAGCATGCCTAGAAACACGTGGTGAATGTTGAGGAATTTTCACGTCTCAACACTAAGAGGAAGAATGTGTTGAGGAAGCATGCCTAGCAACATAGTAATGAGTGTTGAGGAATTAACATGTATCAACACTAAGAGGAAGGACGTGTTGAGACAGTATGCCTGGCAACACAGTGGTGAGTGTTGAGGAATTTACACGTCTCAACACGAATAGGAAAGGTGTGTTGAGGAAGCATTCCTAGCAACACAGTAGTGAGTGTTGAGGAATTTGCACGTCTCAACACTAAGAGGAAGGATGTGTTGAGGCAGCATGCCTGGCAACACAATAGTGAGTGTTAAGGAATTTACACGTCTCAACATTAATAAGAAAGGTGTGTTGAGGCAGCATGCCTGGCAACACAGTAGTGAGTATCGAGGAATTTACACGTCTCAACACTAAGAGAAAGGATGTGTTGAGGCAGCATGCCTAGCAACATAATAGTGGTGTTAAGGAATTTGCACGTCTCAACACCAAGAGGAGGGTGTGTTGAGGCATCATGCCTGGAAACACAGTAGTGACTGTTGAGGAATTTGCACGTCTCAACACTAAGAGGAAGGATGTGTTGAGGAAGCATGCCTGGCAAAACAATAGTGAGCGTTGAGGAATTTACACATCTCAACACTAAGAGGAAGAATGTGTTAAGGAAGCATGCCTAGCAACACAATAGTGAGTGTTCAGGAATTTGCACGTCTCAACACTAAGAGGAAGGATGTTTTGAGCAGCATGCCTGGCAACACAAAAGTGAGTGTTGAGGAATTTACACGTCTCAACACGAATAGGAAAGGTGTGTTGAGACAGCATGCCTGGCAACACAGTAGTGAGTGTTGAGGAATTTACACGTCTCAACACTAAGAGGAAGAATGTGTTGAGGAAGCATGCCTAGCAACACAGTAGTGAGTGTTGAGGTATTAACACGTCTCAACACTAAGAGGAAGAATGTGTTGAGGAAGCATGCCTAGCAACACGTAGTGAATGTTGAGGAATTTTCACGTCTCAACACTAAGAGAAAGAATGTGTTGAGGAAGCATGCCTAGCAATATAGTAGTGAGTGTTGAGGAATTTACATGTATCAACAGTAAGAGGAAGGATGTGTTGAGACAGTATGCATGGCAACACAGTGGTGAGTGTTGAGGAATTTACACGTCTCAACACGAATAGGAAAGATATGTTGAGGCAGCATGCGTGGCAACATAGTAGTGAGTGTTGAGGAATTTACACGTCTCAACACGAATAGGAAAGGTGTGTTGAGGAAGCATGCCTAGCAACACAGTAGTGAGTGTTGAGGAATTTTCACGTCTCAAGACTAAGAGGAAGGATGTGTTGAGGCAGCATGCCTGGCAACACAATAGTGAGTGTTGAGGAATTTAAACGTCTCAACACGAATAAGAAAGGTGTGTTGAGGCAGCATGCCTGGCAACACAGTAGTGAGTGTCGAGGAATTTTTACACGTCACAACACTAAGATAAAGGATGTGTTGAGGAAGCATGCCTGGCAACATGATAGTCGTGTTAAGGAATTTGCACGTCTCAACACCAAGAGCAGGGTGTGTTGAGGCAGCATGCCTGGAAACACAGTAGTGACTGTTGAGGAATTTGCACGTCTTAACACTAAGAGGTAGGATGTGTTGAGGAAGCATGCCTTGCAACACAATAGTGAGCGTTGATGAATTTACACATCTCAACACTAAGAGGAAGAATGTGTTAAGGAAGCATGCCTAGTAACACAATAATGAGTGTTCAGGAAAATTTGCACGTCTCAACACTAAGAGGAAGGATGTTTTGAGGCAGCATGCCTGGCAACACAATAGTGAGTATTGAGGAATTTACACGTCTCAACACGAATAGGAAAGGTGTTGAGGCAGCATGCCTGGCAACACAGTAGTGAGTGTTGAGAAATTTACACGTCTCAACACTAAGAGGAAGAATGTGTTGAGGAAGCATGCCTAGCAACACAATAGTGAGTGTTGAGGAATTTGCACGTCTCAACACTAAGAGGGAGAATGTGTTGAGGAAGCATGCCTAGGAACACGTAGTGAACGTTGAGGAATTTTCACATCTCAACACTAAGATGAAGAATGTGTTGAGGAAGCATGCCTAGTAACATAGTAGTGAGTGTTGAGGAATTTACATGTATCAACACTAAGAGGAAGGATGTGTTGAGACAGTATGCCTGGAAACACAGTGGTGAGTGTTGAGGAATTTACACGTCTCAACATGAATAGGAAAGATGTGTTGAGGCAGCATGCCTGGCAACATAGTGCTGAGTGTTGAGGAATTTACACGTCTCAACACGAATAGGAAAGGTGTGTTGAGGAAGCATGCCTAGCAACACAGTAGTGAGTGTTGAGGAATTTGCACGTCTCAACATTAAGAGGAAGGATGTGTTGAGGCAGCATGCCTGGCAACACAATAGTGAGTGTTGAGGAAATTTACACGTCTCAACACGAATAAGAAAGGTGTGTTGAGGCCGCATGCCTGGCAACACTGTAGTGAGTGTCGAGGAATTTACACGTCTCAACACTAAGAGAAATGATGTGTTGAGGCAGCATGCCTGGCAACATAATAGTGGTGTTAAGGAATTTGCACGTCTCAACACCAAGAGGAGGGTGTGTTGAGGCATCATGCCTGGAAACACAGTAGTGACTGTTGAGGAATTTGCACGTCTCAACACTAAGAGGAAGGATGTGTTGAGGAATCATGCCTAGCAACACAACGGTGAGCGTTGAGGAATTTACACATCTCAACACTAAGAGGAAGAATGTGTTAAGGAAGCATGCCTAGCAACACAATAGTGGGTGTTCAGGAATTTGCACGTCTCAACACTAAGAGGAAGGATGTTTTGAGAAGCATGCCTGGAAACACAAAAGTGAGTGTTGAGGATTTTACACGTCTCAACACGAATAGGAAAGGTGTGTTGAGGCAGCATGCCTGGCAACACAGTAGTGAGTGTTGAGGAATTTACACGTCTCAACACTAAGAGGAAGAATGTGTTGAGGAAGCATGCCTAGCAACACAGTAATGAGTGTTGAGGAATTAGCACGTCTCAACACTAAGAGGAAGAATGTTTTGAGGAAGCATGCCTAGCAACACGTAGTGAATGTTGAGGAATTTTCACGTCTCAACACTAAGAGAAAGAATGTGTTGAGGAAGCATGCCTAGCAACATAGTAGTGAGTGTTGAGAAATTTACATGTATCAACACTAAGAGGAAGGATATGTTGAGACAGTATGCCTTGCAACAGAGTGGTGAGTGTTGAGGAATTTACACGTCTCAACACGAATAGGAAAGATATGTTGAGGCAGCATGCGTGGCAACATAGTAGTGAGTGTTGAGGAATTTACACGTCTCAACACGAATAGGAAAGGTGTGTTGAGGAAGCATGCCTAGCAACACAGTAGTGAGTGTTGAGGAACTTGGACGTCTCAACATTAATAAGAAAGGTTTGTTGAGGCAGCATGCCTGGCAACACAGTAGTGAGTGTCGAGGAATTTACACGTCACAACACTAATAGAAAGGATGTGTTGAGGCAGCATGCCTGGCAACATGATAGTCGTGTTAAGGAATTTGCACGTCTCAACACCAAGAGCAGGGTGTGTTGAGGCAGCATGCCTGGAAACACAGTAGTGACTGTTGAGGAATTTGCACGTCTTAACACTAAGAGGAAGGATGTGTTGAGGAAGCATGCCTTGCAACACAATAGTGAGCGTTGAGGAATTTACACATCTCAACACTAAGTGGAAGAATGTGTTAAGGAAGCATGCCTAGTAACACAATAGTGAGTGTTCAGGAATTTGCACGTCTCAACACTAAGAGGAAGGTTGTTTTGAGGCAGCATGCCTGGCAACACAATAGTGAGTGTTGAGGAATTTACACGTCTCAACACGAATAGGAAAGGTGTTGAGGCAGCATGCCTGGCAACACAGTAGTGAGTGTTGAGAAATTTACACGTCTCAACACTAAGAGGAAGAATGTGTTGAGGAAGCATGCCTAGCAACACAATAGTGAGTGTTGAGGAATTTGCACGTCTCAACACTAAGAGGGAGAATGTGTTGAGGAAGCATGCCTAGGAACACGTAGTGAACGTTGAGGAATTTTCACATCTCAACACTAAGAGGAAGAATGTGTTGAGGAAGCATGCCTAGCAACATAGTAGTGAGTGTTGAGGAATTTACATGTATCAACACTAAGAGGAAGGATGTGTTGAGACAGTATGCCTGGCAACACAGTGGTGAGTGTTGAGGAATTTACACGGCTCAACACGAATAGGAAAGATGTGTTGAGGCAGCATGCCTGTCAACATAGTGGTGAGTGTTGAGGAATTTACACGTCTCAACACGAATAGGAAAGGTGTGCTGAGGAAGCATGCCTAGCAACACAGTAGTGAGTGTTGAGGAATTTGCACGTCTCAACATTGAGAGGAAGGATGTGTTGAGGCAGCATGCCTGGCAACACAATAGTGAGTGTTGAGGAAATTTACACGTCTCAACACGAATAAGAAAGGTGTGTTGAGGCAGCATGCCTGTCAACACAATAGTGAGTGTTGAGGAAATTTACACGTCTCAACACGAATAAGAAAGGTGTGTTGAGGCAGCATGCCTGTCAACACAGTAGTGAGTGTCGAGGAATTTACACGTCTCAACACTAAGAGAAAGGATGTGTTGAGGCAGCATGCCTGGCAACATAATAGTGGTGTTAAGGAATTTGCACGTCTCAACACCAAGAGGAGGTTGTGTTGAGGCAGCATGCCTGGAAACACAGTAGTGACTGTTGAGGAATTTGCACGTCTCAACACTAAGAGGAAGGATGTGTTGAGGAAGCATGCCTGGCAACACAATAGTGAGCGTTGAGGAATTTACCCATCTCAACACTAAAAGGAAGAATGTGTTAAGGAAGCATGCCTAGCAACACAATAGTGAGTGTTCAGGAATTTTCACGTCTCAACAATAAGAGGAAGGATGTTTTGAGGCAACATGCCTGGCAACACAATAGTGAGTGTTGAGGAATCTACACGTCTCAACACGAATAGGAAAGGTGTGTTGAGGCAGCATGCCTGGCAACACAGTAGTGAGTGTTGAGGAATTTACACGTCTCAACACTAAGAGGAAGAATGTGTTGAGGAAGCATGCCTAGCCACACAGTAGTGCGTGTTGAGGAATTAGCACGTCTCAACACTAATAGGAAAAATGTGTTGAGGAAGCATGCCTAGCAACACGTAGTGAATGTTGAGGAATTTTCACGTCTCAACACTAAGAGGAAGAATGTGTTGAGGAAGCATGCCTAGCAACATAGTAATGAGTGTTGAGGAATTAACATGAATCAACACTAAGAGGAAGGATGTGTTGAGACAGTATGCCTTGAAACACAGTGGTGAGTGTTGAGGAATTTACACGTCTCAACACGAATAAGAAAGGTGTGTTGAGGCAGCATGCCTGGCAACATAGTAGTGAGTGTCGAGGAATTTACACGTCTCAACACTAAGAGAAAGGATGTGTTGAGGCAGCATGCCTGGCAACATAATAGTGGTGTTAAGGAATTTGCACGTATCAACACCAAGAGGAGGGTGTGTTGAGGCAGCATGCCTGGAAACACACAGTAGTGACTGTTGAGGAATTTGCACGTCTCAACACTAAGAGGAAGGATGTGTTGAGGAAGCATGCCTGGAAACACAATAGTGAGCGTTGAGGAATTTACACATCTCAACACTAAGAGGAAGAATGTGTTAAGGAAGCATGCCTAGCAACACAATAGTGAGTGTTCAGGAATTTGCACGTCTCAACACTAAGAGGAAGGATGTTTTGAGCCAGCATGCCTGGCAACACAATAGTGAGTGTTGAGGAATTTACACGTCTCAACACGAATAGGAAAGGTGTGTTGAGGCCGCATGCCTGGCAACACAGTAGTGAGTGTTGAGTCATTTACACGTCTCAACACGAATAGGAAAGGTGTGTTGAGGCAGCATGCCTGGAAACACAATAGTGACTGTTGAGGAATTTGCACGTCTCAACATTAAGAGGAAGGATGTGTTGAGGAAGCATGCCTGGCAACACAATAGTGAGCGTTGAGGAATTTACACATCTCAACACTAAGAGGAAGAATGTGTTAAGGAAGCATGCCTAGCAACACAATAGTGAGTGTTCAGGAATTTGCACGTCTCAACACTAAGAGGAAGGATGTTTTCATGCCTGGCAACACAATAGTGAGTGTTGAGGAATTTACACGTCTCAACACGAATAGGAAAGGTGTGTTGAGGCAGCATGCTTTGCAACACAGTAGTGAGTGTTGAGGAATTTACACGTCTCAACACTAAGAGGAAGAATGTGTTGAGGAAGCATGCCTAGCAACACAGTAGTGAGTGTTGAGGAATTTGCACGTCTCAACACTAAGAGGAAGAATGTGTTGAGGAAGCATGCCTAGGAACACGTCGTGAACGTTGAGGAATTTTCACATCTCAACACTAAGATGAAGAATGTGTTGAGGAAGCATGCCTAGAAACATAGTAGTGAGTGTTGAGGTATTTACATGTATCAACACTAAGAGGAAGGATGTGTTGAGACAGTATGCCTGGCAATACAGTGGTGAGTGTTGAGGAATTTACACGTCTCAACACGAATATGAAAGATGTGTTGAGGCAGCATGCCTGGCAACATAGTAGTGAGTGTTGAGGAATTTACACGTCTCAACACGAATAGGAAAGGTGTGTTGAGGAAGCATGCCTCGCAATACAGTAGTGAGTGTTGAGGAATTTGCACGTCTCAACACTAAGAGGAAGGATGTGTTGAGGCAGCATGCCTGGCAACACAATAGCAAGTGTTGAGGAATTTACACGTCTCAATTCGAATAAGAAAGGTGTGTTGAGGCAGAATGCCTGGAAACACAGTAGTGAGTGTCGAGGAATTTACACGTCTCAACACTAAGAGAAAGGATGTGTTGAGGCAGCATGCCTGGCAACATAATAGTGGTGTTAAGGAATTTGCACGTCTCAACACCAAGAGGAGGGTGTGTTGAGGCAACATGCTTGGAAACATAGTAGTGACTTTTGAGGAATTTGCACGTCTCAACACTAAGAGGAAGGATGTGTTGAGGAAGCATGCCTGGCAACAGAATATTGAGCGTTGAGGAATTTACACATCTCAACACTAAGAGGAAGAATGTGTTAAGGAAGCATGCCTAGCAACACAATAGTGTGTGTTCAGGAATTTGCACGTATCAACACTAAGAGGAAGGATGTTTTGAGGCAGCATGCCTGGCAACACAATAGTGAGTGTTGAGGAATTTACACGTCTCAACACGAATAGGAAAGGTGTGTTGAGGCAGCATGCCTGGCAACACAGTAGTGAGTGTTGAGGAATTTACATGTCTCAACACTAAGAGGAAGAATGTGTTGAGGAAGCATTCCTAGCAACACAGTAGTTTGTGTTGAGGAATTTGCACATCTCAACACTAAGATGAAGAATGTGTTGAGGAAGCATGTCTAGGAACACGTAGTGAATGTTGAGGAAGTTTCACGTCGCAACACTAAGAGGGAGAATGTGTTGAGGAAGCATGCCTAGAAACATAATAGTGAGTGTTGAGGAATTTTCACGGTGATTTCTGGATACTGTGTTGTTCTCCGACCAAAACTTGTTTTCTGGTGGAAATAAGTGAAACCTATTTATATAAGTCGTAATAAAACGTACCCTGGTCTCGTAGGAAGTGGAAATGATTGAGTAGTGTAAGAGTGGAGTAACGTGTAATGTCAGGAATTATGTTTCCATAATGAAGGATCCGTTTACACCATTACTTCTTGCCATTACTAACCGCCCCGCTTTGTGACACTTTCTTGTAACGGGTGTATTGCATGTTGCACGTTGTAAACCGTCAGACCAATACCCTGATGAGTATCCCCCAGTTTGTAACATGTTTGATGTCTCGAGTGTTCTACGTGCGGCAAGTTAAAATAAAGAGGCTTGCCGCAGGAAAATAGCATGTGATGCTAGTAGGCTCGTCTTGGTTGGTCGCCTAAAACTTGCCACAAGTCTGCCAGTTCGGTGGCGAACTTGGATGGCTGAGAAAGGGTAGCCAATGGTTATAGCCACCTTCTGTTGGCGCCTGATGATGGTACAATGGCGCTTTGGTGTATGCCAGTGGCAATGCGGCATGGCTTGGCATGGCTCGTCCATGCCAGTGGCACGGTGGTGCAAGTGGCGCCTGGCGTAGCCATGGCCACTAGATTTAGGCGGCTAGTCGCCTAAAACTTGCCACAATCCTGTCAGCTCGGTGGCGAACTTGGATGGCTGAGATTGCATCTCATGAGGAAGGGTAGCTGTTGATTATGACTACCTTCTATTGGCGCCTGATAATGGCACAGTGGCGCTTTAGTGCATGCCAGCGGCATGGATGGCATAGCTCGTGCATGCCAGTGGCACGGTGGTGCAAGTCGCACCTGGCGTAGTCGTGGCCACTAGACTTAGGTGGATGGTCGCCTAAAAGTTGCCATAAGTCTGTCAGGTCGGTGGCAAACTTGGATGGCTGAGATTGCATCTCATGAGGAAGGGTAGTCGTTGATTATGGCTACCTTCTGTTGGAGCCTGACAACTTTGCCTAAATTAGGGTTTGGCATGTCAAAACCCTAATTAGCGCATGCGGCATGTGACCGTGGATGGATGAGATGATTGACCCAAATTCAATATAAACCATTTGAGTTGGCTAGTCAAGTTGGATGACTGAGATGATTTACATAAATTTGTGTAAACTCATGAAATTTCGTAATCAGAAAATTCAGATGTGGGACCCTCACTAAAATCGTTGTAAACTTCTCGTACGAACTCGAATGTTGACCGTCCGCCCCTCCATTCTGATCAGAAAAGAATTTCCTATCTCCATACACGGGAATATTTAGGTCTTGAGCTCTTTTAGGAGGTGAAAACAGACCGACAGTAAAACTCAGAAAGAATTCAGGAGGGATTCTGTCAGTTTTCAGCCATGACCTAGCTCGCCTTTTATGCTGTATCTCTTAGCTCGTTACTCCGATTGATTTGAATTTTTAGTATGTTATGATAGACATCCATACAAAAGTTTTGGCATGTAGATCATACTAAAATTGTTTACCAAACGTTCCCAGTTGTTTGTACAATCTTTGGGAAGCCAATTTTGCATGGTGGCCACTTGACGCAATTCCCCCTCTTTTAACATTGTGGAAGGTTTAGAGCAACCTGATTGGTCAATAAAAAGAGGGGTCCGTCCAAGTACGAGTGTGGCCACACTTCTGGTGCGCGTGGTAGGTTTAATGCGACCTGATTGGCGATGGGGAATAGGGCCGGCAAGTATGGGCCCAACCACAACTCATGAGAGTGTGGCAGGTTTAAAGAGACTTGATTGGCCGACAAAGGAGTAAGGGCCGGTTGGATAGCATGGGGCGTGGCCAAGTGGAACCGGATGGCATGGCCACGCTTCCTATCATTATTGCTCCTACTCCGCGGCTCCTTTATTCTTTTGCTTTCTGATTTTGGGTAGGACTTTGCACCTACTAATCTATGGCGGATCAATTGCTTAGTCTGGGATTGTTGCTACATGCACCAGTCTGGATAAATTTCATGTGAACATATTGAGTTGCTCAATAAATACGCCAGTGGAGAGGTTGAACACTCATCACTTTACATGGATCCGTTTCTTTGCAGAGTGACGGCACATTAAATGTGAGGTTTTACAATTTTAAACTTGAACTAAAAACCACCATCAACAACAGGGAAGTCCATTTCAATATCAATTAGATATGAAAGAATTCCAAATCTTGCAAAACAGGCAAAGCTCAAAAAAAAGAAAACAAATTGAAAACCATTTTTGTTTTTCAAAAAGCCTGAGGTGTGCAGAATCTTCTCTCTTTTAATTAGGCACATGAGACAAGATGCACTAACCAACACAATTTAAGTTGTGCTGGGATGAAAAATAATTCGTCCATCACGTCCTTTTTGATCAGAATTCATAGAACCCTGTCTATCAAAATGTTTAGACCATACTCTTTTCTGTAGTGGTCTTGACCTATCTTTGGAAACCACCTTTTTTGAAGAGGATAAAATCTTACATACCTCAGCGGTTTTTTGAACAAGTTTAAGCTTGTTTGCTAGGCGATTTGCTCTTCGTTGAAGTTTATTGACATATCTAATCTTGTGTTTGTACTTGAAAGTTAAAACACTTTGAAAGTTCATGACCTTTGAGTGAACAATAAGAGCATGTCAATGGATAAGATGATTCAGACGCCCGAGATGTGCAAGCTGCTAGACACAAAGTGGAACCTGAAATATCAGACATAGAGTTTCCAACAGAAAGGTTAATTTTTTCTTCCAGATTGGTTGAGTCTTCTTCTGGAAGAATATCGAGATTGATGTATGTATTGCTACAATTATCAAAATTAATATCTTCTCTAAGAAGTGCAACACTTGATCTTTCGTCTTCATTAGAATCATAGTGATCAGACATTTCATCAAGAGTTGCAGCAAGACCTTTGTTCCCAGTGTATTTTCTACGGTTTGGACACTCATCTGCAAAACGACCAAAACCTTTACACTTAAAGCACTGTGGCATATCCTCGTCATCAACCTCGTCAGCATCCCTTTTTTTAGGAGGAATGCGATTGTGAGGTTTAACTGATGACCTAAGTTTTGTCTCTGGAATCTCTAAACTGGCATGTCACTTTTCCTAAACTAGTGCTAGAGCTTTCCATCCACTTTGCAATTCAAGCTGCTGATTCCGAGGTATATAGATGAAAATGTTTCTAGCATTATTTTGTGAAATGGTTCCAGATCGAATAGGCTTCTGCAACAAGAATTGGACCATTTTGAAATGTGATTCTTAGACATTCTTTTAAATTGCTTTAGGATTTTGGAAGGTTCAAATTTAAGTTTTTGTTAGATGAGAAGAACAAAATCATCGGATAGTAAGCTTGATTGTGGGAATATGTTTGTGGAATAATAGAGACAACTATGTACATTGTAGCGCTCTTCCACAATGAAGATCTCATTGCAATTTTTTTCTTTTCGTTAGGCAGTAAAAGTATGAAAGATGATCTGGATAATCGCTACAACAATTGGGATGCTAAATGCAATGGTCAAGGCCATCAGCGGGTTGTGTTCATTTATCCATCTCGAAGCTAGCACTCTATGGAGCAAGCACTCTGCTGTCTTGGTGTACTAATTCAATCTTCACAGGTGAGAAGTTTTTGGCGACTCCCACCAATGAATTCGACGCATAACAAATTAACAAGATGCGACCGCCTCATAGTCATAGTTCATGTAATGATTTGATCGTTTTATTACAATAATCATAGTTCATGTGATAATATAACACCAAACTTTCAGGAGGCATGGGATCACTGGTGCATAATGTCCTCTACGTGGTGACTATAGTTATGGTTCTAAAATTGGCTTTTCAGGGCACACCTATCTTTTAGTATTCCCGTAAGTGCTTATCTTGAAATTTTGTTCTACTAGGTGTTCATGGAATAGTGGTTTATGTTCCTGAATTAAGTTAATAGCCAATGTACGATGTATCTAGCTCCTGGATGAAGGTGAAGGAAATTGAAGGTACACCTCTTCTGGATGAAGATTCCATAAAAGCTTTGCTCCGGCTCCTGAGGCTAGCACAGGTACCATTCAGTTTGAGTAACTTCAGTTTGGATAGATCTCGAGTTGTGTCCTGACCAGATACATGAAATATTTTATTGCACATACTACAAGTGGATCAACTGTTGCTGGAGTTGATGTTACTCCTCCATCTTCTGCAACTGTACTTTCAACTGGAAATGGTAATTCAATTATGCAAGGGGCTTTAATTGAGGTATTACGTGCATCTGTTTCGAATATTTTCTGTTTTCTTAGGTGTTTTTTTTT
>NC_039368.1:67897749-67906232 GCF_003573695.1 Papaver somniferum | reverse complement strand
TTTTTTTTTTGATGAATTGATTCGGTTATTAAAGTTTTGTTGGGGGAGAATTAATTATTGATTTGTGTGACTGAAATTTTGGTGGAAATGCTACTGGAAGGATTAACGTAGAGTTAGATAAGCCAGACTGGTGAAATCCTTATAATTTTATTGAAACTTAGGATTTTATAGGTAATTTTTTTTCCTTTCTTGCTTATTCATGGGTTTCGTTCAAGTATTTTCATCTTATCCCATTATATATGCTCTACATTATCTATTTTTTAATGGGAAGACTCCTAGAAGTTTAATAGGAGCGAAAGGTCTATCACTTTTAGGAAATCACGAACTAGTAGTTTTAAAACCATTTAGGAAAGGTTTGGAATCATCATGGCCCAATAATGAGAACTGTAATGCGGTATTTTTCAACAGAAGTCTAAACTTCTGATTGTTCTCCAATTGAATTTAAAACGTTTCGTTGAAGGGAGGAGTTTTTTTTGTAACATTGTCCTATTACGAGGCAGAGGTATTCGAATCGAGGTCTCATTTATCACTTCTTACAGATACTAGACCAGTTTGAAGCATCTACTCTGTACGACTTTTATGATGAGCACATACCGATTCGTTTTATCTGTCATGTTTTGCAGATTCTACCAAACAGCAAGACCAGCTGCATGACCGCGTTAGTTGAATAAAAGTTAGTATAGAAGAGCGGGCCAAGGGATTTTACCGTTCAAGCATATCCGATTTTTTGTTGGGATGGGCGTATCTCTTGGTATTGATGTATTAGAAGCTCCCAGAGCAGCAAAATATTACCACACTGTCTTAACTTCCATACTGACTGCTATGACGAAAACTGTTATCCCGGATTGAGCAATGTCCAGACTGATCCAATTGCTACAACTTTGGCTTCCTCCATATCAAGGTAACTTTCCTTGATTTGCGATAATACATACAAGTCTTCCATTCCCTGTTCCATATGTTTGATTCACAATTAAATTCTATACGTCTTGCTTATTTTTAGGGTGTTGTGCGAAATTGTAAAGGTATATTTAAAAAAAATGTAGGTATGGTTTTAATTCCGGTCAAATAGACATGAATAGTCGTATTTATTTAGTGATTTTTACTACTAAGCTCTTAATGTGGTGTTGAATTGTAGATGGTGATTTGTTATTGTAGTTTGAAAGTGATTCATGGGGTTGTTTTCTCAAGATTCGAACTTTATAAATTGTGGAGGGTGTTTGGCATACAACTGTATTGCGACGGAGTAGGTCTGTGCTCCGAGCTGTCACCAAAGGAAAACCAAATTTACAGCGAAAGAGGTAGTTATCAAAATGGTTTTGGGCACTGCAAATTTGAAGTTCTATTTAATTTGTTTTTTTCTTTACATTTTTGGTAATTCATATAGCTATATTTAGACAATAATTTTTGAAGATCACAAAAGAGTTGAAATTTAAATTTTGTACAGGATCAACTGCTGCTAAATAGTAGGGTCAATGTGATAGGAAGCATTTCGAACCTGTTGTACAACAGGAAGGAACCTGTTTTTCCAACATGTTTCACGGTAATATGGTTGTTTGCTTTCTTTTCTTATTTGTTTGGTTAGGCTTTTTATGGTTTTTACTGTTCTTTCCTTTCATGTTTATCTGATTCCAAGGGTCTGCTGATTCAATTTATACCAGTAAGATGTGTCAACCTTTTGCTTTGCCACTATTCATTTATGTATATCAGAATAATAGACTTGGATATAATGTCACTTGGGATCAACCAAAAAAGGTGTTGTCTGAAAAAACATATAATATTTCCCATGGTTGTAGTCTATCGGATCATAATTCCATTGTTCTTTTAATTGTTGATCATTTGGTTCTGCATAAACAAATTAATGTCCCTTTCTCTTTCTCCTATTGCAAAGGCTGCAGTGGAACTAATTGTTTCGAAGGCACTAGGAGAACTATTGTTCTTTACTTTTAGAAAAGCTGAAGTTTGTAACGTTATATTTATGTATGAGGTTAGTAGATTTGTTATGCATTCTACTTACTCTATATCTAATCAGATGACTACATAAATAGAGTTCGTGTGTATCTTGATATTAATCATGTACTTCTGTTTTCTTTTTTCTAATGATTTTGTTCATTATGCTTATTTCAGGTCCCTAAAGGTCTTGAGTTGGATATCAGGGCATCGGAACAATAAGGCTTGGCGAGAAGGCAACCGTATATTTTAGCAATCAATACTAGAATTTTAGCAATCAATACTAGAAGAATCTCCTTTCATGCCGAATGAAGAAGGTTTTGAATTTTGAAGCTGTTCAGTTCAATATGGAATTCGTTCACTTTATTCAGGCACTTCCGTTGAAATCCTTTATTCAGGGGAATTCTCGGCTAAGTCCTGCTATAAAATACTAGAATTTTTGCAATTAATACTAGAAGAATCTCCTTTTATGCCGAATGAAGAAGGTTTTGACTTTTCAAGATGTCCAGTTTAATATGGAATTAGTTCACTTCATTCAAGCACTTCTGGTGAAATCCTTTATTCAGGAAAATTTTCGACCCTGCTATAAAACTCAGTGTGGTGACATCCTGCTATAAACCATATTACGGTGGCCAGGTCCTTCTAACATCTTCTAATGTGAGCTCTATCCAATTTAAGTTTTATTTGTTTACCAATTTTTCATGACTGTTCTTTATTAGTGATGACTTTATAATTTTTTGCCGAGTTGAATTGTCATGATAGAGTAGAAAGAAGGCTAAAAGCCAAGATCAGGTAAATTTCCATCTTCTTCTTCTTCTTCAATATAATCTAATGATTCCAATATTCTGTTAATTTTTTTATGTTTGATGCATAGAGTTCGTCTACTGCAAGCTTATGCTACTTACTTTTCGGGGTATGTTATGAGTTTCAGTGATGAATGGCATTTTATTCTTTTGTTGCCAGCGCATGGGTTGACAAATGTTTTTGCCTCAAATTGGGTTAGACTAAATGACTGATCTCGACATTTTGTTTACTCCCACCAACTTCTATAACAACTCAATAAGTGATAGTAAAGAAAGAAAATAAATTATAATAAAATCCTTTATTGCAATTGTTTATGAACTAATCCTAGGGTGATAAACTAATCAACCAGGCATTTATTTCAATAACGTGAGAAATCAAACCATAAAACACAATTATTATTTTTTCCGAAGAGGTTGAGGTTCTGCCGGAGGCCGGGGTTAAGGCCAAAGCTATCCCTAACCTAGCCACTAATCCTAAACAATAGTAACATTAGGTTTGTGGTGACTAAGTTCCCTAATGTAATTAGGTTTGCTTTTCTAATTAAAAATAGCTAATCTTAATGTAACTTGCACTATTTTCCAAAAGAATTCGTCTTACTAAAAACGATATTATAACATGGATATCTAAACACCGATTCTATTGAGCCCAATTAACTTATATGTTGACTAAAATATTATGAGAGGTTACGGACCGGTGGAACAAACAACATAAAAAAATCGGTAGAGGTTGAGCCCCGGCCGTAGGCTGCAATGATTGGAACGGTATATACAAAAAGAACAGTATAAGAACAATATCACGTTATCACAGTATTATCCGATTGAGTTTTATGAGTCTACAAAAGATTCGGTTAAAGTTTATTACAATAGGATTATATGTATAAAATAAAAGAGAATACAAGGATACGAACTGACAAAGTTTAGACAGTATTGGAATGGCATCACGTTTAGCGTAGAATCTGATTACATTGACGAAATCAACAATGCATGAAAAAAATTCTAAAACTCATCAAAAAAATTGTTTAGACCTCCAAATATTCAACACTCAATAACAAGCATAAGAATCACAAGTTGGTATCAAAAATAGGATGTGTAAACCAACATAATAACAAGGTTTGTCGCTATATAAACCCGGAAAATAACTGAGTTTTCGTATGACAACAGTTAGAGTTTGAGAACAATAGAAAGATAAATATATATCTCCACAACAAGATAGTTCAAACTTCGGATCAAAATAGTTCAATAGATGAAGAACAGAGTGTGATCAATCAAGCAATGTTAGGTACAACACAACAGAAAAGAAACCTTACACACGACGCCCTCATATCCTTAATAGAAAATCAATGGATTCTAATGACATATATGAGTTGGATCTGTATATACAGAGAGAACAGTATAAGTACAATATCATGTTATCACAGTATTATTATCCGATTGAGTTTTATGAGTCTACAAAATATTTGATTAAATTTTATTACAAAAGGATCATATGTATAAATGAAAAGAAAAGATAAAAATACGAGCTGACAAAGTTTAGGCAATATAAAAAGTTAGACAAAGATTGGAATGGCATCACGCTTAGCAAAGAATCCGATGACACTGAAGAAATCAACAATGTAGCAAAAAAATTCTACAACTCATCAAAAAAATCATTTAGACCTCCAAATATTCAACACTCAATAACAAGCATAAGAATCACAAGGTGGCATAAAAAATAGGATGTATAAACCAACATAATAACAAGGTTTACCGCTACATAAACCCGAAAAATAACTGAGTTTTCGTATGACAACAGTTAGAGATTGAGAACAATAGAAAGATAAATTTATCTCTCCACAAAAAGATAGTTCAAACTTCGGATCAAAACAGTTCAATAAATGAATAACAAAGTATTATCAATCAAGCAATGTTAGGTACGACACAACATAAAAGAAATCTTACACACGATGCCCTCATATCTTTAATAGAATATTAATGGTTCTAATGACATATACAAATAAAACAGTGTCAGAACAATATCACATAATCATAGTATTATCCGATAGAGTTTTATGAGTCTAAAAAAGATTTGATTCAAGTTTATTACGATAGGATCATATGTATGAAAAGAGAAGACAAAAATACGAGCTGACAAAGTTTAGACAATATAAAAAATTAGACAAAGATTGGAATGACATCGCGTTTAGCGTAGAATTTGATGACACTGAAGAAATCAACAATGCAGGAAAAAACTTCTAAAATTCATCAGAAAAATCATTTAGACCTCCAAATATCCAACGCTCAATAATAAGCATAAGAATCACAAGATGGCATCAAAAATAGGATGTATAAACCAACATAATAACAAGGTTTACCGCTAGATAAAACCGGAAAATAACTGAGTTTTTGTATTACAATAGCTAGAGTTTGAAAACAATAGAAAGATAAATTTATATCTCCACAACAAAATAGTTCAAACTTCGGATCAAAACAGTTCAATAGATGAAAAACAGAGTGTTATCAATCAAGCAATGTTAGGTACGACACAACAGAAAAGAAACCTTACACACGACGCCCGCACATCCTTAATAGAAAATCAATGGATTCTAATGACATATATGAGTTGGAACGGTACATACAGAGAGAACAATATAAGTAAAATATCATGTTATCACAGTATTATCCGCTTGAGTTTTATGAGTCTACAAAATATTTCACTAAAGTTTATTACAATATGATCATATGTATAAATGAAAAGAGAAGAAAAAAATACGAGTTGACAAAGTTTAGACAAAGCAAAAAGTTAGACAAAGATTGGAATGGTATCATGTTTAGCGTAGAACCTGATGACACTGACGAAATCAACAATGGAGGAAAAAAATTCTACAACTCATCAAAAAGATCGTTTCGACCTCCGAATACCGGACATTCAATAACAAGCATAAGAATCACAAGTTGGCATCAAAAATAGGATGTATAAACCAACATAATAACAAGTTTTACCGCTACATAAACCCGGAAAATAACTGAGTATTCGTATGACAACAATTAGAGTTTGAGAACAATAGAAAGATAAATTTATCTCTCTACAAAAAGATAGTTCAAACTTCGGATCAAAACAAGTCAATAGATAAAGAACAGAGTGTTATCAATCAAGCAATGTTAGGTACAACACAACAGAAAAGAAACCTTACACACGATGCCCTCATATCACTAATAGAAAATTAATGGGTTCTAATGACATATACAAAGAAAGCAGTGTCAGTACAATATCACAGTATTATCCGGTTGAATTTTAAGAGTGTAAAAAAGATTTGATTAAAGTTTATTACGATAGGTTCATATGTATAAATTAAAAGAGAAGACAAAAATACGAGCTGACATTGTTTAGATAATATAAAAAATTAGACAAAGATAGGAATGGCATCATGTTTCGCGTAGAATTTGATGACACTGACGAAATCGAAAATGCAGGAAAAAACTTCTATAACTCATAAAAAAAATCGTTTAAACCTCCAAATATTCAACACTCGATAACAAGCATAAGAATCACAAGATGCCATCAAAAATAGGATGTATAAACCAACATATAACAAGGTTTACCGCTATATAAACCCGGAAAATAACTGAGTTTTTGTATGACAACAGTTAGAGTTTGAGAATAATAGAAAGATAAATTTATATCTCCACAACAAGATAGTTCGAACTTAAGATAAAAACAGTTCAATAGATGAAGAACATAGTGTTATCAGTCAAGCAATGTTAGGTACGACACAAAACAAAAGAAACCTTACACACGACGCCCTCATATCCTTAATAGAAAATCAATGGATTCTAATGACATATATGAGTTGGAACGGTATACACAGAGAGAATAGTATAAGTACAATATTGTGATGTCACAATATTATCCGATTGAGTTTTATGAGTCTACAAAAGATTTGATTAAAGTTTATTACCATAGGATCATATGTATAAATGAAAAGAGAAGACAAAAATACGAGCTGACAAAGTTTAGACAATTGTTTGAGGGTGAAAACAGTTTCTGCTGGTTTCGGTAATTTCGTGTGTTGTGGGTGAGAAACGAGTCTAAACCCTAAACAATGTACTTCAAGGGAGTACTTTAGATTCGAGAGATGAATCTGTACAAATCCGGCGTAAACCAAGAAATGGCCATTCCAGACTTGCCTCGATCACAAAGTGAAGGAGAAGGGTTGGTTTTGGGGAGGGAAGCGAAGAGAGTGTTGAGACCAGAATAGTTGATTCTGGAAGAGTAGTTATTTGACTTGTATCAGAAAGTGAAACCTAACATACGGTAAAGCTAGCAAGTGATTTCTGAGTGTTGTATGCTCCTGACCAAAACTCGTTGTTCGGTGGAAATAGGTAAGACCTATTTATACAAGTCGAAGTGAAACATACTTTGGTCTCATAAGAAATGGAAACGGATGAGTAAATGGGAGGAGGTGGTAACCGGTAACGCCTGAAATTGATGTTCCATAATGAAGGAAAACGTTTGACCATTACTCCCTTTATTTACTAACCGCCTCATTCTTATGACACTGTCTTGTAACGGGCGTAGTGTACGCCGCACGCTGTAAACTTCCAAACCAATACCCCAATGAGCATCCCCCAGTTTGTGACATGTGTTGATGTCTCGAGTGTTTTTGTGGAAAACATGTAGCATGTTGCTGCTGTTTGGCAAGTTGAGCTTGGGAGACTTGCCGGCTCGATGGTGACCTTCGACGGTCGAGATATTGCATCTTGACAGGAAGGGTAGCCGTTGATTATTGCAACCCTTCGTTTGGTTGCCAGCGTCATGAGGACGTGGCCGACATGGATTTAATATGGTTAGGCATGGCCAAGCTAGGATTTTGGCATAGTTTAGGCACGGCCAAAAACTAGGGTTTTGGCATTGCTTAGGCGCGACCAAAAGTAGGGCTTGATGTCGGGCCCAAAGTTGCCATACGTTAGCTGTTAACCTTGGATGGCTAAGATCTGCATCTTAGATGGAATGGTGACTGTCGATTGTTGCAACCCTTCGTTTTGGCAGCCAACGGCGTGAAGGAAAGGCTAGCATGGTTTAGGCGTGGCCATGCTAGGATTTTGGCGTGGTTTAGGCTCGGCCAAAAACTAGGGTTTTGGCATAGCTTGGGCGCGGCCAAAATTAGGGCTTTACATTGGGCCAAAGGTCATCGTGCGTTAGATGGTGACCTTGGAAGGCTAAGATCTGCATCTCAGGTGAAAGGGTGGCTGTTGATTGCTGCAACCTTTCGTTTTTGCAGCCAGCGTCGTGCATGGCATGTTGGGACGGCTGGCATGGTTGGCATGCCTTGGCGCGGAGATGTGGCTATCATGTTTTCTATTGGAAAGATGGTGCGTCTGGCATGGTTAGCATGCCCTGGCGCGGAGACGTGGCTGACATGGTTTTGCCATTAGCATGGTGGTGCGGCTGGCATGGTTGGCATGCCTTGACGCGGAGACGTGGATGGCATGATTTTTCATTGGCACGTAGTGCAGCTGGCATGATTGGCATGCCTTGGCGCGGAGGCGTGGCTGGCATGGTTTGCCATTGACACGGTGGTGTGGCTAGCACGGCATGCCATTGGCACATGTGGTGCGGCTGGCATGGTTGGCATGCCTTGGCGCGGAGGTGTGGATGGCATGGCATGCCATTGACACATGTGGTGCGGCTGACATGGTTCGCATGCCTTGGCGCGGAGGTGTGGATGGCATGGCATGCCATTAGCACATGTGGTG
>NC_039368.1:67835517-67897447 GCF_003573695.1 Papaver somniferum | reverse complement strand
CTGGCATGGTTTGTCGTTGGCACAGTGGTGCGTATGGCATGGTTTGCATGTCTTGGCGCGGAGACGTGGCTGGCATGGTTTTCCATTGGCATGGTGGTGCATGTGGCATGGTTGGCATGCTTTGGCGCGGAGACGTAGCTGGCATGGTTTTCCATTGGCACGGTGGTGCGGCTGGCATGGTTGGCATTCCTTGCCGCGGAGACGTGGCTGGCATGGTTGGCATGCCTTGGCGCGGAGACGTGGCTGGCATGGTTTGAACTAGGGTTTGGTATGTACGAAGATAATGTCGGTCAATACTAAGGGTTCTGCCGTGGAACATGCCACATGTATAAAAAAAAAGGTATCCTGGTAATTATTACGTAGGCATGTTGAATGATTCAATAAATGCGCCAGCGGTCGTAGTGACGTCATTTCAGATGTAAGGTTTTACGATTTTAACCCTAAGTTAAAAACCACCATCAACATTAAGTCCCCTGCTTAGCTCGGAACATGAGTATTTTTGAGAGGTAAGCATAAGATGGTGACAGGAAAAGACAAAATCGAAATGGCACGTCATGAAAAGATGGTCAGGAAGACCCGACTAACCTTTTTCGAGAGGTAAGGAGAATTCATGATTATTCTGTTGGCGGCCTTGAGTAAATTCTACTCTTGGTGTTGCTGGCTAGACCGTGAAATGGTAGAGGCGGGCTTGGCTTGGTCACGCGTCATCTTGGCTGGGCTAGGGAACGCGGAGGTGCTGACTTAGCGAACCGCTGGCGTTGGTTGGCTTGGAATGGGAGCCGCAGGCGTTGGTCGGCTTGGAATGGGATCCACAGGCGTTGGTTGGCTTGTAATGAGAGCCGCAGGCATTGGTCCGCTTGGAATGGGAGCCGCAGGCGTTGGTCTGCTTGGAGTGGAGCTAGCTTGAGTTCCTTGAAAGGATGACGACTGTCTTCACTTGCGTGGAAGGATGACGATCGGCTTCAGTTCCGTGGAATGATGGCAACTTTGTCTAAATTAAGGTTTGGTATGCCGAAACCCTAATTAGCGTCCTTTACTAGAAGGAAAAATTAATCTAAGGCCCGACCCATGGATAACCCATAATATGAGGCCCTTAATTAAAAGAAGTTTAAATCTAGGCTCCGAGTTATTAAAAGACATCCACGCCCTTTAATATATTGTCAATCCCAAATTAAATAAAATTTAAATTTAATCCCATAATTATTAAATATAGGCCCAAAATTATTAAAGTATAGTGTGAATGTGTAAACAGAAGTTACACATGCATATGACATGTGTATCCAGAAGTTACACATCCTTATGCCATGTGTAATGCAAAGTTACACATCAAAAAAATAGACATCAAAAAGAACGCATACAAAAAATACATGTATTACTTTAATATTCATTTATAATAATTTTTAGCATGTGTAACTAGAAGTTACACACACTTCTGTCTAGTGTAATTGAGAGTCACATATGCATCTACCTAGTGTAATTGAGAGTTACACATGCATCTGATTTGTGTATTCAGCGTCAACTCCAATTCCAGCGAGACCATTATCACATTTAAGCAATTATCTTTTATGAAGTTATCTGAAACCTGAAATATAACAACAAGCAATCAGTATTTATAAGATTAAAATTAACAGTACATACAACAATGTATATTCAGTTTCACCTACACGAAATCACAATCTATCATAAGGAGATGTGAGATCAAGTAATTAAAAACCAGAGCTTAAGAAACAACTTTGCTGCAAGAATTCAAATTATTTGCAAACTCAAAACAAGTGCTCATCAAACACACCAAAGTATAAGCATATGCAATAGATACACATCTATGTAACATGTGTAACTCACAATTACACATTCAATTAGCATGTGTAATTTGTAGTTACACATCCAATTAGCATGTGTAACTAGCAGTTACACATCCATAAAGATTGTATAACTGGCATGCGTAATTTTTTGGTTACAAGCTTTGTTCATTTTAGCATGTGTAATTAGAAGATACTCATGCATCTGTCTAGTGTAATTCAATGTTACACATGCATCCTACTTGTGTAATTAGAAGTTACACAAGCATATAACATGTGTAACTAGAAGTTACACATGCATCCTACTTGTGTAATGTGAATAAATGCGCAGTCTAGACATAGAATTTGAAACTAAAAACAACAAGAGAGGGATCTAAAAAGGTGTACCAGCAAGCAAAGAAATGTCGTCTTCCCTGTCCTGTTTTCACCAAGTATAACTACAATCCGAGGATCAACAAACTCTTCCTCCATGATATGAAGCTCAAATTTTCTTATCTGCAATACGAAGTTAACGTCGAAAGATGAGGTCAATTCATGAACTATCGCATCATTGAAAAGGTGGTTAAACAATAAAGACTTCAAACACATATGTAAACGGGAAAATAAACATCCCAATTAGAAGCTTTACCAAAACTTTTCTCATACATTAAGACAACTGAAAGTCCTAATGATTCAGCTAATCCAGATTCTTCAATTATGTCTTTAGTTAATGATATTTCATAGTTAAACAAGAATTTATAGGTATAATAGCAACCAAATCTCCTTTGTTTAAATCAAATATAGCTTTTACTGAAATCGAATCTTAACTGTAGCATAAACTGAAATCAAATAATTACCTATGATGACTGTCACCACCACTTTCTAGCAAACGATCATCATGCATATAACATAGACTTTATATCCAATCCAATTAGCATGTGTATCTATAAGTTACACATTTAATTAGCATGTGTAACTAGTAGCTACAATCTAATTAGCATGTGTATATATAAGTTACACATCTAATTAACACATGTAACTAGTAGCTACAAGTCCATTTATCTTGGCAAGTTATAACACTCTGCAAATATGATCAAATCATGAACTGTACAATAGACGTATAATGTATGTTGATGTATATAATAAATCACAGTCCTGCTCCGCAGAACGATACATGGCATTTCTATGCATTAAGATTCAGATACACCATATTGGCCTCCAACAATAAGCACACAGTTCTGTACAGGAACTCCAGCATACTCTGCCCCAGCGTGCAATGTAGTTACCATCTTTTCAGAGCTGAACGAAAACTCAAAAGTATTATATTCCAAACTCTCTCATATTTCTTTGTTACGATCTGAAATAAAATAAACAAACCTTTCAGTCGACATTGTATTAAGATCAACACCAATACTAAGCACCGAAGCAACTTCTTCTGCTATCTTTTGCTTCTGTGACTAAGCTACTCACAAAGAAAAACTTCAAAAAGAATTTGAGTGCATTGAATAGTTTTTTTACTTTTAATGGAAGAGTCGAAGGAGAGAGTTTTAAGATAAAGAATTGACCTGCTTTACTCGCTTCTTTAGCTAGATCATCATCCAAACCGAATGATGGTCCTTTACTGAGAACAAGCTGGCCATAAAGCAACTGCCAACTAATGTTATCTAGTCATTCCTATATGCATGATATATCTTTTCATAAGAACCTGCAATATATAGAACATAAACTTTATATCCCAGGATGTGTAACTAGCAGTTACACATCGTGCTAGTTACTGCTAGATCATCATCCAAACCGAATGATGGTCCTTTATTGAGAACAAGCTGGCCGTAAAGCAACTGCCAACCAATGTTATCTAGTCATTCCAATATGCATGATATACCTTTTCATAAGAACCTGCAAATATAGAACATAAACTTTATATCCCAAGATTAATCCTGCTAGTTACTGCTAGTTACAGGTTTCAGATAACTAGCAGTTAGACATCCGTATGCCAACATATATGGATACCTAAATGTGGCAATCACAATCAAATATTATGGAGTCATGTTTACCTGAAGCTCACTCGACAACACCATCCTCATCTGATTAACCACTTTTGTGGTATCAATATCAACACCACCACTCCCTGCAATCCACACATACACGTAAACAATGTATAGAGTCATTAAGAACCTTATTTTTATGAAACTTCATTTGGTTAATACTGTCCTAGCAATTGAAAACAGAAACACTGAATATATACTTTGCTTCATGTCTTAGCAATTGAAACTCAGAAACTTACATTCATGGACAAGCATTATAAGATTATATTGAATTAAATTATCTTTTGTGAAGGTACAGAAGTATAGATTGACTTTAAGGTAATGGGAATCACAGAACATGTAGATTATCTGTTTGAGCAAGATTGTTACTGAAATTTGAAACACTCAAGTTTGTTGAAGGATAAACTTCAAGACCTGCATCTGTGTATTCTTTTTCAATCATCATAAGAGAATGGAATTACCGCAACAGCTAACGAAACAGAACATGTAGTTTATCCAACAAACACAGTTCCGATGTCAGTGAACTTCCCTCTGCAAATAATAGATAAGACAAGTTAAAGATCACCATTACTTCACATATCAATTTGTTTACTTTACAGTCCACCTACATGTCTTTCTGAATCATAATTTCAGAACTGCAGTAATACACGTATTTCAAAAAACAAACATATAAAACACTAAAATAAATCATAATTTCAAATCATATTCACATTAAATAAAAAAGTTCACACATATTTATCTTCCTGTTCTAAAATTTTTATCCATCAATCTCATGAACCGTAAAGAAGCTCAAAGAAACTTATCTAATTTCACTGAGTTTCTGTCGAAATTGTTTAGATTCAACCGTATGCTACCAGGTATCTTCGTTGATTAAGCTTTAATCCGCAGGACAAGGTACTGAATGTAGCAAATATATATTGAACTTAAAACAATCTACCAAAGATAAGCTCAAATCAGTTCGAAAATCAAAGTAAATGAAATTCGTATCAAATAAGTGGGTAACAAAGATAATGATTCACAGATTTCGAATATGAAAACCGATTTTCGATCAAGATAAGAGATTAAAAGATAGATCGAATTTTGTTCAAGAACCCAAGAAAATTTTCTTTGAAATTTCTTTGAAAAGTTTTCTTTCAAAAGTAAAATTGAGGTGAGATTACAACAAATCGAACTCAGATTATGATTTCAGTAACAGATTTGAACTGAAATCAAACTATTAAATTTTTCTAAATAATTTTTTAGAAAACAAAAATCGAAATCTAAGAATTAAATCAACCGATTAAATTGAAATGTTACCTGTTCGTTTGATTTTCCAGGAGAATCTTCACATTCAGTTGTTGTTGATGATGATTATCACTCATTGTCTATTGATTTTCATCGAATCTTCGAAGAACAAGTGATGTTGATGACAAATTTATGTTCAGATAATCAGGATCTTTGTTTGTAAAGCTTAGATCTAGGTTATGAAATCATTTTTCACTGGAAAATTTGCTTAGAAATCGTGTCTTCTCGGCTTATTTCTTCATCAAAGAGAGAGGAAAAGAAAATGAGAGAGAGAGAGAGAGTGAAAAATAAAATGAAATTTAGACCTAGTTTTATTAACCAGATATAAAGGGTAATCTTGGTATTATGAAAATGTCACTTTGTTATCAAGCCCTGAAAATAAAAATTCTGGGCCTAGAAATATCAAAAAGTGAAAGTATGGAGTTGATAGTGGAGGATCCATCAAGTGGGGCTTCTAAATATTGAACCCATACAGTAGGGTGGTTCTAATATTTTTCACTTACTAGAATCGCTGTAAAATTCTTGTACGGACTCGGATTTTGACGGTCCTCCCCTCCATCTGACCGGAAAAGAATTTCCTATCTCCCAACGAGGGAATATTTAGGTTTTAAGCTCGTTAGGTAGGTCAAAACAGCTAGACAGTAAAATTCAGGAGGAGGGATGTTGCGGGCCCGAGGTGGCATAGTCGCGCCCAGTCACTTATTCCCGTTTATGGAGAAAAAGGGAATCTTTATTTTTTTCAAACTCTAGAAACTCCATCCGCATGAAAAGGGGTATCGACCCTCTTCTGTTACTCGTCTGGATCTGTGCTATCGTCTGCAGTGTCTCTCCAGTGGATTCCAAAATTTACCAAAACTCCACTGCATTCTTGGGATGGATGGATGAAATATATGCTTGGAAACGATCATGTCAGGGATAATCTTGGAGATTGTTGTTGGGTTGTCGGTCCATCCCCGACTTTAGGTTGTTCAGTGTCTGGACCTTCTGATCGCGATGATTGATGTGTTGAAATCTTCCGAAGACATAGGATGAAATAGATGAGTTGGGATACATTTGTTGCCGATGTGCTGCTATCAAGTCTTCAAGGACTTTGTTCCAAGAGACATCCTTCGAACTAGCTTCTGAATCTTGGACTATCGTATGGAATGGGATGCAGTGACAGTCCCCAGTTTTATTTTCTGTTAGATCCGATGGCATGGCCGAATATGTGAACGTATCTTTGTGGCGTGCTTTTGGAGTTTTCAATGCACATGTACGGTTTCATGTTGAGAAATTCTCGCGGCTCGTAAAACTTCGGCAGTGATGATGTTGAAATCAGAAATAACCAGGTTGAGGGGAGTGAAAGCGTCTCACGCTGGTAGTCCCCATGTGTAGCCTACTTCAATCGCATCGTCTTGAACCCATGTCTACGGGATTTGATACAAGCTTATTATAATCTTTTGGATGTGACGCTGGGATACACATGGACAAAATATTCTGGATAGAGAAGAGGCAGGAATGAGAGAGTTATGTTGTTTATCGTGGCTCCCTCTGTTTCTTCAAGAAAATGTTTCATCCACGTCTATGGAGTTATCCCATTAATATTTGATGGTCGTCGGGATGGACTACGATGAGCAGTCCCCAGTCGCACTTTTCTTTAGTTTCTGAAGTCGTTTACTTTGAGAAGGCTTGGGATCCTCCGTGGTCTCATGAAGTGTTGCAGACGTCTTCATAGAGGTGAGGATATCCTTACGCTACACCCTTGAAGAATAGATGACTTTGTCGTGGATATGACCTTTTGGTTGACCATGTCTTATGAGCTTTGACAGTGAAGGGATTCCGTGTAGATCCTCAATCCCCAAGTGTGGTTTACATGTTTCCATCTTGTATGGTCGGTAGGTTGACCATGATAAAGATATCACCATCGTGCGTTCGTACTGGTGATTTTGTTACTTCTTCCACGTGAAACTTAAAATATGAAGGAGTACGGGATACCTCTTTGTAGTGATTGTTGATATGGTGATGCCCTGGCTGGTATTAACAAACGAGCGGCAACAGTTCTTGGTAGCAGATGTGAATGGAAAAGACTACATTGTCGTGGGAACAGAGTAGGTTGGTCGGGTGTGTAAGAGAGCAAACTTTCCATGACCACGAGCTTTGGCGGGATGGATCAAAATGTTTCCACGACTACGAAGATTGACTGGATGCGATCATGATCCTTGACATGGGGAGTGTGGCGGCACGACCCTTGGCGGGAAGGAGTGGCGGCTACGACACGATCCTCGGAAAGGAAGAGCGGTGGCACGTGCACGAACCTTGGCAGGAAGGAGGCGTTGAAGCGGCTTTGGTTCTTGGAGAGGATGTTGAAACTTATAAAGAAAAACGCTGAAGCTTCGTCTTCGGAGTAAAGGTAAACTTATGAAGAGAACGCTGAAGTGGAGCGGCTGTTAGAGCGAGCATTGAAGCGAAGCGGCTGCTGAAGCGAACGTTGAAGTGGAGCCGCTGCTGGAGGACGTTGAAACGGAGCGGCTGCGTCAATCAGCGTGCTGTCAAACTGGACACCCTTCAAGCGAATAGTGGTTAGCAGTCCCCAGTTTCATATGTCAATCGTGCCTTCCAGGAGAGGCCGGGGTTTGGGAACAACTTCCCTGGATGGAAACAGCTGCTTTCCTGATGCAGTGCAATTGAGAGATGCAAGTATGTCTTGACGTTGCGCCTTGGAAAATATAGAATCTTCATATAAATGTTTCATCATAGACTGCACGATTTTGTGGGTGAAGTCCCCATAAATTATGCAGCTCCTGACAAGAAGAGGGTCTTTGTGAACTTAGGAGCATTGCTGATTTCCTTTGCCTCGATTTTGGAGAAGTCGTTCCTGATCTTTACGTGTGATGAAATTGGATAGATGATTCCCTTATAGTGGTCGTTCAAGAGCAACGCGATCCTCTTCATCTATAAACGCGTGTCCTGCTGAAGTGCCCACACCAGATGTTAAAAGTATTCTTTGTCATCTCCATCTATTGTTGACGTGATTCTTGTGGTGGCAGCTCCGTGAGTGTCTTGAGGAAGATAGGTATACCTTTCTGAGTTGTAGCCATGTCTATATGATCCTTACGAGATCCTTTTGTCTTTCCATCAAATTAAAAGTGGTACGAGGAGGTCGGATTTTTCTGGCTCCTCCAGTCTCTCGTCCCGATGGTGGAGTAGCAGCGGATCTGGTGATGGTTTGAGTTGTCGCACCCGAAAAACGTTGGGGGGTGGCGTTATCGGATCTGGCTTTGGTGATCGGAGGTGTAACGCCGGTTGTGGATTCGGTTGCAGGCGCCACTTTCGTTCCTCCATACTCAGTCCCACATCCGGGCCATGTGCGTTTCCGAGGACATGATCTCAAGATGGAAGTTCCACCTTGACATGGGCATATATTACGAGTTCAACGCTCCCTGGTTTGTTGAAGGCTTCTCTGAGGTTGAAAAGTTACGGGACGAGACAATCAAAGGTCCTTCTTCGGATATGGTCAAACAGCAGGAAGCAGAAGTCGAAAAGTTGTCCAGAAAGTTGAAGCTGAAACGGGCGTCTCTCCAAAGCACGAAGGAGGCCTTCTCTAAGAAGAGCAAGCCATTGTTGAAAAACTTTCCTTGAATGCATTTCTGTCTCCTGAACTTCTTTACTTAGGTTTTTTTTTTGAAAGGCAAATGAAACGCCTAGTTTATGGTTTTGGTTTGAATTGATAGATAGCTGTTATCTATGAGGGTTTTGGATTATTCTTTTGAATGAATTGTTTTAGAGTAATGTTGTCTTGGTTACGATTGCATGTGGTGCAAACATCCCAGGAAAACCATGGAACCGTGAGCATTGCGTGTCGGTAGAGAGCATAACATGGCTAGCATAACATGGCTATCGGTTTTATCATTCCCGTGAAAACATTGAAGTAGTAAACCATGCATTTCATCTAGGCTCTTACTCAGTTTTTTTTCGGATTTCTTGACAAGAAATGAATCTTCTGGGTGTAAGTCCGAGTTTTGTGAGAAGCACCACCGTGATTGTGGGAAGTCCCCAGTCATCCCTGAGTCACCTGACAACCGAGTCGTTGATCCCTGGGCTGATCGTTTGCTTTTACCATCTTGGAAGTCCCCAGTCACCTCTTGTCGTGTCGTGACGGGTAACTGATTGCCGATCCCTGAGCGGATCGTTTGTTTTTACCACCTTGGTGACTGGGTTGAAGTATGAGATTGGGAGTTGGAAATCGATATTGTAACCGAGAGATTAATCTCCCACTGTGGTCGCCAATTGTTTGAGGGTGAAAACAGTTTCTGCTGGTTTCGGTAATTTCATATGTTGTGGGTGAGAAACGAGTCTAAACCCTAAACAATGTACTGCAAGGGAGTACATTAGATTCGAGAGATCAATCTGTACAAATCCGTCCTAAACAAAGAAATGGTCGTTCCGGACTTGCTTCGGTCACAAAGTGAAGAAGAAGGGTTGGTTTTGGGGAGGGACGCGAAGAGAGTGTTGAGACCAGAATAGTTGATTCTGGAAGAGTAGTTGTTTGACTTGTATCAGAAAGTGAAAGCTAACAGATGGGAAAGCTAGCAAGTGATTTCTGAGTGTTGTATGCTCCTGACCAAAACTTGTTGTTCGATGGAAATAGGTAAGACCTATTTATACAAGTCGAAGTGAAACATACTCATGGTCTCGCAAGAAATGGAAACGGATGAGTAAATGGGAGGAGGTGGTAACCGGTAACTGATGTATTTTTCAAAGTTGTTGTAGTAATATGATTCCTCCAAGACTTGTGAAAGTGGATTTTTAGATTTTTTTTAATAAATAAAAATAGCGAAATAAATTAAAAAGATGTTGTGAAAATTATGGAGAGAATAGGGCTAGGATTCCACCATTGGTTGATATTAGTGATTTAATAAAACAATAATTATGCAACTCAACATTCAAATTGATTCTGATAGTATTGCCTAGACATGTAGATTTCCAAAAAAATAGATGTTAATCCAAGCATAGAATATCAAAACCCTAAAGCAAGCATATTCTATCAAGAGAAAATACACCTAACTAATCAAAATCATATAAACAATTTTTAGTTCAATGCAAAAATCATAATAGAGTTGTTGTAATTAATTAATAAAAATATATCACTTTTACCGAAACAACGGCTTCCTCCATAGCCCCAAGGATTGGGTTTAGCTCATCATGATGTTGGAAACACGCTCAAAAAATGCTTTCATTGCTCAAAGTAGGTGTACAAATGATGAAATGGAGAAAATGATGAAAATTGGGTATTTGCAACGTTTATAATTGTTGCAAACACTGTTACAAAGAACAATAGAAAAGAAATGTCGTTGTTGTAACTCTGCGACCCTCACGTGGCTGTCGTTGTCACTATTCATAAACGACTGCCTCTGGTGGTCTTTTGTTCTTCGTGTTCTTGGTGCAGCAGCAGAAACAGAGTTCTGAAAACTCTTGATTCTGGCCTCCTGAGCTCTCCTCTCAACCCCAAACTCTCCGTCCCCCTTCTCTATGATCCCAGCAATCTATTTATACTCCTCAGCCTCATTTAATCACGTCATAATTCTCAATATTCTTCATTGAACTCGGGCAGTAAAGAAAATATTAAGAGAATATTTTCTTCCCTGATTTAGCTTCTCACGCGTTTCTACATCTGCAAAATCTCCTTATTTAACTTTGTCAAGGTCCAAAGTGTTGCTCGAGTCATCAAACATGAGAAGAACACGTTTGAATTCTCCAAAACTCATGCAATCCCGTGCACCATGCACGTGCTGCCCTGTTTTCTTCTCACGGATTTTTCAGCCAAATTTGATCGAAACAAACACCCATACCAGCTCTGTTAGGACATATCACAACTACCCATTTGATTTCAGCCATTGAATCTCCCTAAAACGCCTTCAAATCACGAACCCTAATTTTTGGTGTTTTGATAATAACTTTTCCCGCCAAATTCCAAATTCAAATGGAGAAGATGACCTCCCCCTAATCCTGTACGGGTGTCCCTTTAGCACTTGCCTTATGGGGTGTGAATAGTAAGGAAGGTGCCCCTTATCCGTTGAGGTTCCCCTTAGTAATTTAGTGCCCCTTATCTAACAGTGCGAGTCCGAATAACATGTGTCCTCCGGGTGCTTTAGACAACTTTTCGAGCCGATTTTTCCAATAATGTTTATTTCCCAAAAATGCCTACAAACACATAAAATACCATAATAAGTACAAAAATCGAGTACCAACAATACATGAAATTAAGGACAACGTAGACGCAAAAATGTGTCTATCAAATACCCCCAAACTTATTATTTGCTAGTCCTCGAGCAAATATAATCTAGAAAAATAAAATGACTACACTTATCACGTGCAGCAAGACGTTAAACCGCTAGGTGGCCCTAACGGCGGAGTGTTGTCTCCGGAGGGTTTACCAGAGGTGTACCCACAAAACCTTTACTCTAGACCCTAGCTATCTATGCAGAACCTTGGAAGGCACTAAAGAATCTCCTTGGTTGGCATACAATCATTGACTATAGGAGGAAGTACCCTGATGCGAAATTCAAATTGTTGTACACGAGTTTGCACTCAGCATACTAAAATTCATATATAAGTGACAGAGCTCTACTCAGATAGTTTCTGTACATCATAACCGGAGCCAACCAATCACATGGAAAGATTAAGAAGATGGATAAAGAGATGGTTAAAAGTGAATGGTGTTTCCCATATATGTCTGAAGGCCTCTGCCAAGGTGAACCTATCCTAATTGACTGAGATACCGGTCTGACTAATATCAACACAACTGGCATATACAAGGGGATCAGTGGTCGATAAACCTAACTCTAGGTCAACACAACTGGCATATACAAGGGCACCAGTGGTCAACTTTATTGAATTTATTCTGGTTGGTCTAATGGGCTGGTCTTCTTTTTTTTTTGGTATCTCAATCACTCTATTCCACCCTAGCAAAGGTAACAACTTGAATCGTGTGCCCCACCAAATCACTTAAAATAATAAAAACAAAAGGATTAGGATTCAACGAGATATGGCGAAACTACCATGTTTTTTTTAATTCTAACACCTGAGCTCTGTGCTTTTATGAATAGACTCTTTAGATGTTTCCATCTAATCAGATTGGTTCCTCAAATCCTACAACAAAGATGTTCCCATCCACTTAGATTGGTTAGTGCCAACCTTAATAAGCATAAATTTATAGGCTCTGGAGTTTATTTTTTGCAGCTAAGAGCTAACAAAAAGTTTCTTCCCCACCCCAAACTTAAATCTAACGTTGTCCTCAATGTTCTAAAGAGGAAATTAAAATCATGAACAATAAGAAACTGTTACCACTTGATGGATGGAAAAAGAAATAAGGAAGGATATTATTGTAAGCATGAGTACCTCCCAGGAAATGCTAAATTTAAAGTCTTTAGCTAGACATCAAATACCTCAAAAAGGATTGTCACCTTCCAAAGTCATATATCAATAGTCGAAACAGTTGTGGGTCCATAAGACCAAATAGAGTTGACACCAGTATGGGACAACTCCACTGATTCAGAAAAATGAAAAGAAGGAGCACGTCCTCATCTAAGGTTTCTGTCAAGACAACTGGGTTTATCTGCGGCGCGTAATTGAACTTCATATGTGTGTCTCGATAAATAGATTCATCCGAAAAACGGGTCTCTAATACATGGGTTACCTCTTGGACAGTATCAGGAGGATCGGGTTGCGGAGTCTGAAAAGACTCAAGTAATATCTTAGATATACAAGGCTCGAGTCCCAAGTTAGGGAATCTAATTAGGGATACAATACAATCACAAAAACCATCACTACCCCCGAACTTAGGGTTCACAGACAAACCTCTAACTATTTATTGAATTTCCGGATCTTCGGAGTCCTTAAAATACTCAAGAGATTCTTCTAGTTTTCTACCCCCAAACTTAGGGTCATCATTATTCTCAGAAAAACCTAAAACTATTGCCTGAATTTCTGGGTCCATAGAATCTTTAAAATACTCAAGAGCTTCTTCTAAAGATTGATCACATATCTGATCTAAGAGAATGGTTTCCTCAAAATCATCTAAAGAATCTACCAGTAAAGTGTCAAGCCAATTATCCTGAACCAAATCCTGAACTAAAGTGCTAATCATATTCACTTCTTCTAAATCATCATTCTCAGAAGGTTGTCTAGTAACATTAAATACATTTAGTTCAGTGGTCATATTACCAAGGATGTGTTCATAAGCCCAGTCCTACAGTTGATGACAGCGTTAGCTGTGGCTAAAAATGGGCGACCTAAAATCACTGGGATTTGACGACTTGGGTCCTGAACAGGCTGGGTGTCTAGAACAACGAAATCCACAGGATAAATAAATTTATCAACCTCAATCAGAACATCCTCTATAACACCACGAGGGACTTTGACAGACCTATCAGCTAATTGTAGTGTCATTTTAGTCGGTTTCAACTTACTAAGACCTAGATGGGTGTATATATGATACGGGAGTAAGTTAACACTAGCTCCTAAGTCAAGTAAAACTTTATCGACCATGTGATTACCAATCGCACAACATATGGCGGGGCATCCAGGATCCTTATACTTATGGGATGTTTGGTTCAGAAGAATGGAACTTACCTGACCAGCTAAAAAAGTTTTCTTATGGACATTAAGCTTACGCTTTCATGTACAAAGATATTTAAGGAACTTGGCATAAGCAGGCGTCTGCCTAATTGCTTCTAATAGCGGAATGTTGATGTTCACCTGCTTAAATGTTTCCATTATCTCGTTGAAAGTCGACTCCTTCTTTGTTGGGGCTAACAAATGTGGATATGGGGCTCTAGGCACAAAGGTAGACCTATCAGGAATTTCTTGGGAAGCCTTAGAGACTGTTTCAGTTTCCTCGTCTACGGGCTCCTCTTGCGAAGTAGAAGGTGGAACTACAGTATGTCCACTAGGCATGGCTACCTTATTGTCTACCATTTTACCACTCCTAAGGGTTGTTATCGAGTTCACATGGTTTGATGATTTCTCGCCAGCTAAAGATATTTGATGGACTCCCCTAGGGTTGGGTTGTGGTTGACTAGGAAACTTTCATTTTTCTCTCAATGTCTCATTTATCTGACTAACCTGGGTTTTCAACTCGGAAATAGCCTGAGAGTTAGCCAGACTTGTTCTCATATTTTCTTCTAAACCTTGAGCAACAGATTGCTGAAACTGCACAGTGTTACGAGTTAACAAAGCAAGAGACTCTTCTAAACTCATAATCTTCTTATCCGAAGGGTTCTGAAACTGTGACGGAGCTGAAGGATTCTTAGTATAGACAAAATCTGGGGGAACCTGAGCATTACTAGACTGACCTTGATTCTGGCCCTTGGACCAAGAAAGGTTTGGATGGTTTCTCCAACCAGGATTATAGGTTTCTGAATATGGGTCAAACTTCTGTTGGTTATCAAACCTAGTGTTGTTATAAAGAGCATTGGGTTGCTCTTCAACAACATGGCCTTCCAAAAAAGGCTCATTTCTTCCACTACTACCACTAGAGTGACCTAATTCTAAGGCTTCTAACCTTTTGGCTATAGCTGCTATTTTTGCATCTGACTCATAAGATCCTTCTACCCTATTTACATTTCCTCTACTTAGAAGAATTATTTTCTGGGGTTCCCTACTATTTTCCCATTGTTGGGTCTTATCGGCGATTTCATTCAAAAATGTCATCGCTTCATCAACAGTTTTATTCTCAATGCCACCTGTCCATAAGGACTCAACCATGGTTGTTGTTGAATAATATAAACCCTTGTAGAGGATCTGAACTAACCTAACCTTCTCCAAAGCATGATGAGGACATTGAGATATCAAGTCATTGAACCTTTCTAAGTACCTATATAAAGAATCTCCCTCTTGTTGGGCAAAAGTACATATTTATGTCCTAATAGACGATGTTTTATGCCTTGGGAAAAAATTATGTATAAAGGCAGAAGTAAGTTGGTCATAGGTTTCAATTGACTCAAAGTCCAAACTATACAGCCAAGATTTGGCTTTATCTTTTAAGGAAAAGGGGAATAACCTAAGTTTCAATGCATCATCACTTAGGTTTTTAATTTTCAGAGTACTACAAACTTCCTCAAATTCCCTAACATGAAAATATGGGTTCTCATTCTCCTTCCCTAAACAAATTGGGAGCATCTGTAAAGTCCCGGGTTTCAGTTCATAATTTGCCTCGGTTTCAGTTAACTTGATACAAGATGGACGAGAGGTCCTAGTTGGGTTTATCAAAGCTTTCAAAGTTTCCATTTCTGGCACTACCAAAGGACTAGGAATACTAGGGGTACTTTCTTCACAAAGTGACAGATTCTCAAAACTGAAGTTTCCAAAAATGGGGCTCTCAAAAGTAGAGTCTTCGAGCTCCCCGCCTTCACAAGAAGAACTACTAGGTTTTTCACTAATCAAACGACCTAGAGTGTTTCTTTTCCAAGCCCGTTTAAAAACTTCGGGCATACACTAGAAAAACAAAATCAAAAAGAAAAGTCCTAAAACGGAAGGGATGTTCTATGCAAACAAAAACAAGGCTGACTCCACCACAGCAAACCTACTGATTTCTAGCAAAGAAAAAAGCATAATGGCTCCACTTAGATTGTTTCTAGACCAGCGTTCCTTCGAACGGGAATTCGTTACAATTTAAGCAAACCCCTATGGAATTAATCCGAGTCAAAGTAAGTTAAATAGAGGCGAGGGAAGCTCAGTGGAGCTTTGATACCCAAGGCCTCAACGGTATTACAAGGCGGCGCAGTCACGCATTCAACTTACAGAAACCGTCAAGAACTTCGAAGTATGCTTAAAAGAGTAACCACTATTTTTCGAATGACTTTCCTATTAAGCTCGTTACCCTATCGGTCTCGTTCTAGTCAAAATTTTAGGCTTAGGTTCGCGTTTGGTGTCGTTTTCCTAAGGCGGGCAAGAAGAGAACGGTGATGAAATCCGAACCCTTATCTTGTATGGCCAGTCCTTGCTCTTTAATAGGAAATTAAAGCATCCGTTTTCAAGTCCTAAACATATATGCATACGAAGGAAGACAGTAACTCGCTGACAGGGGATTCACGAGTGTTTCGACAAACCTACCTCCCGTACCAGACGGGGGATGAACCTTTGTAGTCGACTCGGGCCACGACTCCTATGTCATGTACGAACCCGAGGGGCCGAGGTGATATCGTAATCACCGTCCTTCTCTGCAAACAGTTTATATTTAAACTACCCTTCCGTAGGGTTTAAAAATAATGTCCCAAAATTTAAAGTCCAAAGTCCAAAAATATAAAGTGCAAAAATATAAAGTGTAAAGAAGAACAAATAAAATAAAAACCTTAAAAAAAATCTAAAAACTCTAGCCTAAAGACAAGTCCCCGGCAGCGGCGCCAAAAATTTGATGTATTTTTCAAAGTTGTTATAATATGATTCGTTCAAGACTTGTGAAAGTGGATTTTTAGATTTTTTTAATAAATAAAAATAGCGAACTAAATTAAAAAGATGTTGTGAAAATTATGGAGAGAATAGGGATAGGATTCCACCATTGGTTGATATTAGTGATTTAATAAAACAATAATTATGCAACTCAACATTCAAATTGATTTTGATAGTATTTCCTAGACATGTAGATTTCCAAAAGAATAAGTGTTAATCCAAGCATAGAATATCAAAACCCTAAAGCAAGCATATTCTATCAAGAAAAAATACACCTAACTAATCAAAATCATATAAACAATTTTTAGTTCAATGCAAAAATCATAATAGAGTTGTTGTAATTAATTAATAAAAATATATCACTTTTACCGAAACAACGGCTTCCTCCATAGCCCCAAGGATTGGGTTTAGCTCATCATGATGTTGGAAACACGCTCAAAAATTGATTTCATTGCTCAAAGTAGGTGTACAAATGATGAAATGATGAAAATTGGGTATTTGCAACGTTTATAATTGTTGCAAAACACTGTTACAAAGAACGATAGAAAAGAACTGATGTTGTTGTAACTCTGCGACCCTCACGTGGCTGTCGTTGTCACTATTCATAAACGACTGCCTCTGGTGGTCTTTTGTTCTTCATTTTCTTGGTACAGCAGCAGAAACAGAGTTCTGAAAACTCTTGATTCTGGCCTCCTGAGCTCTCCTCTCGACCCCAAACTCTCCGTTCTCCTTCTCTATGATCCCAGCAATCTATTTATACTCCTCAGCCTCATTTAATCACGCCATAATTCTCAATATTCTTCATTGAACTCGGGCAGTAAAGAAAATATTATGGGAATATTTTCTTCCCTGATTTAGCTTCTCATGCGTTTCTACATCTGCAAAATATCCTTATTTAACTTTGTCAAGGTCCAAAGTGTTGCTCGAGTCATCAAACATGAGAAGAACACGTTTGAATTCTCCAAAACTCATGCAATCCCGTGCACCATGCACGTGTTGCCCTGTTTTCTTCTCACGGATTTTTCATCCAAATTTGATCGAAACAAACACCCATACCAGCTCTGTTAGGACATATCACAACTACCCATTTGATTTCAGCCATTGAATCTCCCTAAAACGCCTTCAAATCACAAACCCTAATTTTGGTGTTTTGATAATAGCTTTTCCCGCCAAATTCCAAATTCAAATGGAGAAGATGACCTCCCCCTAATCCTGTACGGGTGTCCCTTTAGCACTTGCCTTATGGGGTGTGAATAGTAAGGAAGGTGCCCCTTATCCGTTGAGGTTCCCCTTAGTAATTTAGTGCCCCTTATCTAACAGTGCGAGTCCGAATAACATGTGTCCTCCGGGTGTTTTAGACAACTTTTCGAGCCGATTTTTCCAATAATGTTTATTTCCCAAAAATTCCTACAAACACATAAAATACCATAATAAGTACAAAAATTAAGTACCAACAATACATGAAATTAAGGACAACGTAGACGCAAAAATGTATCTATCAGTAACGCCTGGAATTGATGTTCCATAATGAAGGAAAGCGTTTCACCATTACTCCCTGTATTTACTAACCGCCTCATTCTTATGACACTATCTTGTAACGGGCGTAGTGTACGCCGCACGCTGTAAACCGCCAAACCAATACCCCAATGAGCATCCCAATTTGTGACATGTGATGATGTCTCGAGTGTTTTTGTGGAAAACATTTACCATGTTGCTGCTGTTTGGCAAGTTGAGCTTGGGAGACTTGCCGGTTCGGTGGTGACCTTCGACGGTCGAGATTTTGCATCTTGAGAGGAAGGTAGTCGTTGATTATTGCAACCCTTCGTTTGGTAGCCAGCGACATGAGGGCGTGGCTGGCATGGCTTTAACATGGTTAGGCATGGCCAAGCTAGGATTTTGGCATAGTTTAGGCTCGGCCAAAAATTAAGGTTTTGGCATTGCTCAGGCGAGACCAAAATTAGGGCTTGATGTCGGGCCAAAAGGTGTCATGCGTTAGCTGGTAACCTTGGACGGCTAAGATCTGCATCTTAGATTGAAGGGTGGCCGTCGATTGTTGCAACCCTTCGTTTTGGCAGCCAACGACGTGAAGGAAAGGCTAGCATGGTTTAGGCGTGGCCAGGCTAGGATTTTGGGTAGTTTAGGCGCGGCCAAAAACTAGGGTTTTGGCATAGTTTGGTCCCGGCCAAAATTAGGACTTGACGTTGGGCCAAAGATCACCGTGAGTTAGCTGGTGACTTTGGACAGCTAAGATCTGCATTTCAGGTGGAAGGGTGGCCGTTGATTGTTGCAACCCTTCGTTTTGGCAGCCAGCGTCGTGCATGGCATGTTGGGACGGATGACATGCCTTGAAGCGGAGATGTGGCTGGCATGGTTTTCCATTGGCACGGTGGTGCGGATGGTATGGTTAGCATGCCCTGGCACGGAGACGTGGCTGGCATGGTTTTTCCATTGGCACGGTGGTGCGGCTGGCATGGTTGGCATGCCTTGGCATGGAGATGTGGCTGGCATGGTTTTCCATTGGCACGGTAGTGCATCTGGCATGGTTGGCATGCCTTGGCGCAGAGGCGTGGCTGGCATGGTTTTCCATTGGCACGGTGGTGTGGCTGGCATGGCATCCCATTGGCACATATGGTGCGGCTAGCATGGTTGGCGTGCCGTGGCGCGGAGACGTGGCTGGCATGGTTTTCCATTGGCACGATGATGCGGCTGGCATGCCTCGGCGTGGAGACGTGGCTGGCATGGTTTGCCATTGGCACAGTGGTGCAGATGGCATGGTTGGTATGCCTTGGTGCAGAGACGTGGCTGGCATAGTTTGCCATTGGCACGGTGGCGCGGCTGGCATGGTTGGCATGCCTTGGCGTAGAGACGTGGCTGGCATGGTTTGCCATTGGCACGACAGTACAGCTGACATGGTTGGCATGATTTGGCGCGGAGGCGTGGCTGGCATGGTGGTGTGGCTGGCACGGCATGCCATTGGCACATGTGGTGCGGCTGGCATGGTCGGCATGCCTTGGCGCGGAGACGTGGCTGGCGTGGTTTTCCATTGACACGGTGGTGCGGCTGGCATGGTTGGCATGCCTTGGCGCGGAGACGTGGCTTGCATGGTTTTCCACTGGCGAGGAGGTGTGAAATTAGGGTTTGGTATGTACGAAGATGATGTCAGTCAATACTAAGGGTTCTGCCATGGAACATGACACATGTATAAAAAAAAGTACCCTGGTAATTCTTACTTAGGCATGTTGAATGATTCAATAAATGCACTAGTGGTTGTAGTGACGTCATGTCAGATGTAAGGTTTTACTATTTTAACCCTAAGCTAAAAACCACCATCAATAACAATATAAAAAAATTAGACAAAGATTGGAATGTCATCACGTTTAGCGTAGAATTTGATGACACTGACGAAATCAACAGTGCAGGTAAAAACTGCTGCAACTCATCAAGAAAATCGTTTAGACCTCCAAATATTCAACACTCAATAACAAGCATAAGAATCACAAGATGGCATCAAAAATAGAATGTATAAACCAACATGTAACAAGATTTACGGCTACATAAACCCGGAAAATAACTGAGTTTTCGTATGACAACAGTTAGAGTTTGAGAACAATCGAAAAATAAATTTATCTCTCCACAAAAAGATAGTTCAAACTTCGGATCAATGCATTTCAATAGATGAATAACAAAGTATTATCAATCAAGCAATGTTAGGTACGACACAACAGAAAAGAAATCTTACACACGACGCCCTCATATTCTTAATAGAAAATTAATGGATTCTAATGACATACACAAAAAAAGTTGTGTCAGTACAATATCACATTATCACAGTATTATCTGATTGAGTTTTATGAGTCTAAAAAATATTTGATTAAAGTTTATTACGATAGGATCATATATATAAATGAAAAGAGAAGACAAAAATATGAACTGACAAAGTTTAGACAACATAAAAAATTGGACAAAGACTGGAATGGCATCACGTTTTACGTAGAATTTGATGACACTGACGAAATCAATAATGCAGGAAAAAACTTCTACAACTCATCAAAAAATGGTTTAGACCTCCAAATATTCAACACTGGATAACAAGCATTAGAATCACAAGATGGCATCAAAAATAGGATGTATAAACCGACAAATAACAAGGTTTACTACTACATAAACCCGGAAAATATCTGAGTTTTCATATGACAACAGTTAGAGTTTGAGAACAATAGAAAGATAAATTTATATCTCCACAACAAGATAGTTCAAACTTCATATCAGAACTGATCAATAGATGAAGAACAAAGTGTTATCAATAAAGCAATGTTAGGTACGGCACAACAGAAAATTAACCTTACACACGACACCCTATTATCCTTAATAGAAAATCAATGGATTCTGATGACACATATCAGTTGGAAACGGTATATACAAAGAGAATAGTATAAGTACAGTATCATGTTATCACAGTGTTATCCGATTGAGTTTTATGAGTCTACAAAAGATTTGATTCAAGTTTATTACAATAGGATCATATGTATAAATGAATAGAGAAGACAAAAATACGAGCTGACAAAGTTTAGACAATATAAAAAGTTAAACAAAGCTTGGAATGGCATCACGCTTAGCATAGAATCTGATGACACTGACGAAATCAACAATGCGGGAAAAAAATTCTACAACTCATCAAAAAAATGGTTTAGACCTCCAAATATTCAACATTGAATAACAAGCATAAGAATCACAAGATGGCATCAAAAATAGGATGTATAAACCAACATATAACAAGGTTTACCACTACATAAACCCGGAAAATAATTGAGTTTTTGTATGACAATAGTTAGAATTTGAGAACAATAGAAAGATAAATTTATATCTCCACAACAAGATAGTTAAAACTTCGGATCAAAACAATTCAATAGATGAAGAACAAAGTGTTATCAATCAAGCAATGTTAGGTACGGAACAACAAAAAAAACCTTGCAGACGACCCCCTCATATCCTTAATAGAAAATCAATGGATTCTAATGACATATATGAGTTGGAACAGTATATACAGAGAGAACAGTATAAGTACAATATCACGTTATCACAATATTATCCGATTGTGTTTTATGTGTCTAAAAAAGATTTGATTAAAGTTTGTTACAATAGGATCATATGTATAAATGAAAAGAGAAGACAAAAATACGAGCTGACAAAGTTTAGACAATATAAAAAATTAGACAAAGATTGGAACGACATCACATTTAGCGTAGAATTTGATGACACTGAAGAAATCAACAATGCAGGAAAAAAATTCTACAAATCATCAAAAAAATCGTTTAGACCTCCAAATATTCAAAAATCAATAACAAGCGTAAGAATCACAAGATGGCATCGAAAATAGGATGTATAAACCAACATATAACAAGGTTTACTGCTACATAAACCCGGAAAATAACTTAGTTTTCGTACGAAAACAGTTAGGGTTTGAGAACAATAGAAAGATAAATTTATCTCTCCACAAAAAGATAGTTCAAACTTCGGATCCAAACAGTTCAATAGCTGAATAACAGAGTGTTATCAATCAAGCAATGTTAGGTACGACACAACACAGAGGAAACCTTACACACAACACCCTCATATCCCTAATAGAAAATCAATGGATTCTAATGACATATATGAGTTGGAATTGTATATACTGAGATAACAGTATCAGTACAATATCACGTTGTCACAGTATTATCCGATTGAGTTTTATGAGTCTAAAAAATATTTGATTAAAGTTTATTAGAATATGATCATATGTATTAATGAAAAAAGAAAACAAAAAACGAGATGACAAAATTTAGACAATATACAAAATTAGACAAAGATTGGAGTGGCATCACGTGTAGCGTAGAATTTGATGACACTGACGAAATCAACAATGCAGGAAAAAAATTATACAACTCATTTATTGTCACGTGACAGTAAAATGCTTGAGCTTATTTACTAAGGAAAACTTTTAGAAAAATTTAAAAGACTTATGAGTGGATGGATGCAAACGAACTACGGAGACATCTTTGCAGCATTAAAAAGATAGACAATTTTTGTTTAACAGATATTGTTTGAAAAAGAAAATACTACAAGAAATAGACGGATAAATGATTTCATTCCTAAGAAAGCAAATAACAAACCAGATATACGAGTCTTTCCACAAACCATGGCTTTTAAGAACAAATGGAAGAATTAGAGCAAGGGCTACGGAATGAGTGTTTTTAACACTCATTCACTACCAAAACCAATGAGAGTCTCACTGAAAGAGTGTGTTTATGACCGTGGGAGAGCAAAAATATATACTAGGAGGCTGAAGTTCAGCCGTTTGAATAGAATTTTTCTCTTCAAACGGCTGAACTTCAGCCTCCTATGTATTTTTATTTTATAAAACTCCTATGGGACCCATGTAAAAGATTTTAAAAAAAATAAAAAAAAACTAACAATTCTATCCAAACGGCACAAATTCAGCCGCTTAATGTGTGTTTTTACCAAACGGCTAAAAATCAGCCGCTTAGTCTCCCTTTTCGCCCACTCTTTCGTTTCAATGAGTGTATGAGTGATTATTGATGAACGGGTGAGTACTCTGACTCCATAGTAGCACCTAATTTGAGCAAATCTAGTGAAACTCATTCATATTGAATGAGAGCATTCACTCCATAGCCCTTGCTCTTAGGAAAAATATCACTACATAAATAAACGAAAAGTAAAAAAGACAAGAATGTAGAAATTTAACATTCAAAGAAATTTTGCGGTAAAAATATGGTGTAAGTCTGGATAGAATTTGCAATCGATGAAGAATGAAAATATGCAAAGAAGGTCTTATAGTATAAGAAGTTGTCGAAAGATTACGGGAAATTGAGTGCAACTCAAAGACATATAGATTTTTTTAAGATTTGAATGATTAACATAAGTCAAATAGGATTAAAAGGTAATGCCTGCTACATTTTACATTAAACTTTATTGTTGTTTTTCTGTAGTTTTTTTTAATTAATCAACATTCATTGCTGCTATCTTATTTTGGTTGAACATGATAACTTCAATAACATAATGAGATTAAATAAAGTGATTAATATTTTTTTTAAGTTCAAAATATATTTTTATTAGAATTGTGTGCCTAAATATAAATTGATTCTATTGTTACTGATGTTATAAAAATTTAGGTACCATGTATGCACACGTAAGATTGTAAGGAAAAATTGAGCCAGGGCCGTAAGTCCCCGATGATACCTAGTTTCCATATTAAAATTAGTCGTGATGAAATCCATGGGGTTAAGCCCATAAGTTAGCTGGGACCTGCAACATACTAGTATTTTGTTAGTCGGGTCAAATTAGATTGGCATTTTTAGAGGCCACTTAAAAGGATTTAGGGGCCAACAATAAAACAAAAAAGGTCACCCAAACATAAATTGTAGTCATCCCTTATCTCGCGTAATTTATAATGGCCAAATTTCCCTTACATAATCGAGAGATAATGTACTATTTCTATCCTCCGAATGCATTCGGTAGAAAAAAACAAAACATGCGTCCGAATGTATGGGGTGCAGTATTTGAATGAATTTTTTTCATTTCTTTTCATTTATGACCTACATTCAGATGATATATATCTTTCGAATTTTATAATCGGGAAGTTAAGTCATATACATAAACTCCCGAATATACGGTGTCCCAAAAATCAGAAATTTGGAAAAGCCTAAAATTTTCTGGTTTTGCACTTGTGATATTCAGGAGATAAATCATCTGCATAAGTCTCTGAATGTGTGTTGGCTAACCTTCTATAACGGCCTTTGGAGCTACCTAGAGCCATGGCATGGTTGGTTTTGAACCTATCACATTCGGAAGATATGGCATATACATAAACTCCCGAATATACGGTGGCCCAAAAATCAGAAATTTGGAAAAACCTAAAATTTTCTGGTTTTGCACTTGTGATATTCGGGAGATAAATCATTTGCATAAATCTCTGAATGTGTGTCGGCTAACCTTCTATAACTACCTTTTGAACCATCTAGAACCATGGCATGGTTGGTTTTGAACCTGTCACATTCGGAAGATATGACATATACATAAACTCACGAATATACGGTGGTCCAAAAATCGGAAATTTGGAAAAACCTAAAATTTTCTGGTTTTTCACTTGTGATATTCGGGAGATAAATCATTTGCATAAATCTCCGAATGTGTGTTGGCTAACCTTCTATAACGGACTTTGGAACCACCTAGAGCCATGACATGGTCGGTTTTGAACCTGTCACATTCGGAAGATATGGCATATACATAAACTCCCGAATATATGTTGGCCCAAAAATCAGAATTTTTGAAAAACCAAAATTTTGCTGGCTTTGAACTTGTAATAATCAGAAGATGTTGCATTTTCATAAACTTCCGAATGTATGTTGGATAATCGGAAGACATTAATAATATTTGCTACCAAATGATATATGTCTCCAAAACTATTTCAATTTCAATATTTTACAATCGGAAGAATAGAATATTACATTATCTTCCGAATATATACTGGCCCCAAAATGGGATTTTGCCTAAATCACAATTTTGAGAACTTTTCAAAATACATATATATATATTCGGTAGTTAGTTTATCTTCGATTATTGTGTCTCTACATCAATATATTCGGAATTCAAAAATTTCTTTAATCTACCGATTATATCCATTTTGTTCACAGGAAGATATGACCAACATAATCGGAAGTTAATCTATAACTCTATCTCCCGAATACTGTCGATGTTCTTGAGAAATGAATAACACGACTACAATCGGGAGTTAAAAATCATGCATATCTCCCGAATCTGGGAAAAAACAGAAAATTCTAGATTTTTTTTTCGATTCGTCGAATTAAAGCGACATAAACCCCAAAAATGATAGAACCTTACCTAATTGGGGCCATTTGAAGTTTCCAGAGTGTTTGGCTATCAGATTCGCCACCGCCCACTACATCCGCGGCTTCGCGTCCGTCGCGTTCTTCGTCACTTTCAACAACAATCTCTTTATTTTCTTGCTAAAATTCTAATATTTGAATCGATACCGCGAGCAACATTTTTAGTTTTAGCTCTTTGGGGATCATTATCCTTACCCATGGTTTTATAAACGGATCGACAATGTTTTTATTTGACGATTCACGACAACGACGATGAATCGAAGAAGAAGAGTCGAAATGAAGGAAGTTGAAATCAGATTTTTTTTTTGAAGGGCATAAAGGTAACTTCAAATTCCTATAAGGTGTCCCTTATCTAGTGACCTTGTATGGGTATAAATCAATGGCTCCTAAATCCTTTTGAGTGGCTCCTAAAAATGCTAGACAAATTAGGCGAGACCTGACCCCATGTTCTCTTCGAAAATAATATTTGGCTTTACGGTTAGCCATTTTATTGGTCCAATTAGCCGACGCTTTAAAATCGCTCGTTGGTTGTTTGTACAGCTGTGAGTTTACATAAGAGCTAGCACTATGGAGAGGGATATCCCTTCCCTATCCCTCTCCATCCCTCAAAACCCAAAAAAAAAACATCTACTATGGTCTTCCAAATTTTGTGTAGGGAAGGGATGGTTAATGTATCCCTATAAGATTGATCAAATCTGATCACCCTTGTAGGGAAAGGAAATCGCACGGGTACTCAGTACTCGTATTATTTTACGCTTTACGCGTACTGAGTACCCGTAAAGCCGTTGATACGAGTACTCAGTTTGTGTAGATTTTTACACGGCTACTGAGTACGCGTTTCCGGAATTATATTTGTTTGACCTTTTTTCGTTTACACCTCTCTCACATCCGATCTTAACCATCCATCGTTAATAACGGCTCTATTTTCTACACCGTTGGATCCCAACGGTCATTTTTTCAAAATCCCTATAAAATACCACTCTAATTATCTACTCAAACCACACCAAATCAATTGATTTCTTATTTTCTCCTTCTTATATCAATTGATTTCTTGTTTCTCTTCATCTTATTATACGTATTTTTTTTAATTTTATTTTATCTTAGTAGCTTTCAAAATGGTACTTAATTTTGTCATACAAGAAGAGGTTGATCTTATTACTGCTTTTATTTGTGTGAGTATGAACGAAATTGTTGGTTCGACGCAAAAAACCGCTCTGTTTTGGAAACGTATTCTTGAAATTTTTGAGCAACGCAATGGAAATCCATATGGAAGAGATTGGGAAGATTTAAAAACCAAGATGAGCAATATCAAAAAAGATGTCAAAGAATTTGTGTCCATTCTTAACGCTATATATCGGCAAACCAAAAACGGTGCGAACCACGAAGATTTGGTAAGATCAGTACTCGTTTTTTGGTCAAGTCAACGAATTGACTTATACGGGTGTCGAGTACGCGTATGAAACTATTCATACGGATACTGAGTACGCGTATCATATAGAGAAGGGATAAGAGGGCACCATAGCAAGACTGTCTTTCAAGTGCCATCCCTTCCTTACGTTTGAGGGATAGGGAAGGGATAGCTAGCACCATAGTGCTAGCTCTAAAACCTAAGGATTTTTGTGTCATTTAGACTAATATCGTTTGGTGCATTTGCTTTTCTTTCTCTATTTTCTCTAGCTTTTACCCAAATATTTATAATTTTTAACGTTGAAACAATTTCTATTCAGAAAAACTTCTCGTTACGAATCGAATGACGCTTTAAATCTGTTCCTGTACATCATCTTCCTTGTTTTCCTCTCCAATTTCCCCTAAATCCCAAACCCTAACATTTTCTTCATCTACACAATCAAAATCATTTACATCTGAAATTTTCCCAAAATCTCAAACTCTTGTTTTTCATCCACAAAATCTAAAGCAAAATCATTTTCTTTTCAAATTCGTCACAAAAACCCATCAGATATCACATTTGCACTTTAACTTTTCCAGGGGGTTAGTCCTCGAGTGATTTCGGGGGAGTTGAGTGTATTTTAAATCTCAGGGATTTTGAGAGAGTTTGAGAGAGTTTTGTGTTTTTGAGTTCAGGGAGTTTGGGGGAGTGTAGGGAGTTTGAGAGAGTTTATTAGAGGGAGTTTGGGGGAGTTTGAGAGAGTTCACTCCTAACTCATTCTCTTTTAAGAAACAATAAACCCTTATTTGCAAATAACATTGATCTTTAATCAAAAGAAAAAAATAAATGAAAATGATCATATCTCTGTATCAATAGTATGTTATTTTGTGCAACGAGATAATTTTTTTTCCCTTCAATTTAACGGTCTCCATACAATTCTAACTCCCTTTGTTCACGAACATTTTCCCACATATCATCCGCTATACTCTTTCTCCATGCATTAGCTTCTTGACGTTGTTGTTCTTGAGTTTGTTGTGTCAAAATTTCATCGTCATTTACAAGCATTGATGGATGTCTATCTTCCTCTTCCTCGACCGGAAACTCATCTGAACGACATTCTTTTCGTAAGAAGTTGTATAGGCCTGCACAAGCTGTCATTATCTCCGCTTGCACCTGATACGAAAATGGAGGTTGAGATTTAAAGATCAAGAAACGAGACTTCACAACACCGAACAATCTTTCAACTACATTCCTCAAAGAAGCATGACGCATGTTAAATAATTCTTCAGCCTTTTTCGCATGATTACCCGTACCAGAAAATTCTTTCAAATGATAAAGTTGGCCACGAAATGGTGTTAAACAATATCGTCGGTTTGCAAACCCACCATCCCCCAAGTAATATTTACCTGAATAAAACACAAAAAGAAAACTTCGTCAAGTAGAACCCGAATATAACTTAACCAAAAAACTCAAAACTTCACATTAGATAAAAGTAAAATTACCTTGCGGTATTTTCAGTCTATTTCTTTTTGTCATTGCGTCGTTAAGTATTTTCGAATCATGAGCAGACCCTTCCCATCCACTGAGCACGTATATGAACTCCAAGTCGAAGTTGCAAACCGCTAACACATTTTGAGATGTAATTCCATGTCGATTCCGATAAACGGTTACATTTATTTTCTCTACCATTGCTGGGATATGTGTACCGTCCATAGCTCCAATGCAATCCTTAAAGTAAGGATAAAATCGTGTACTCTCACGAATTTTAAATGGAGTTTCACTTGTTGGCTTAGCCATGGAGCTATAGAATTTAAAGCTCGCAACATCCTGTTGAAGTTTTTACTAACTGTCCACCGAGAGCGACCAAATGTGTCACGTATTGTGCAATATCGTGAACTTTGGCCAACAACGAGTAAAAATGTACCAAGCATTTCTTCAATAGAAACACATCTTATATCACATAATGATGTAGTTTCTCTAATGATACAACATAGTTTTAGAAAAATATCAGGGTACATCCTATAACTTCTTCGAAAGTCTTCTGGGTCTTGACGCGAAACTCTCCTTATATAGTTATATCCAAACAAAGTAACTGGGCATCTCATTGGTCTTTCAATACGCTGACTTTGTATGTATTGCAATTGCTTGATTATATCCACCAACCATGAATGCACCGCTGAAAGTATATTCAAAAATATGGATAGTTCAAATTCATTATTGCTGCTTACCTCTTCATCATCACTGCTTTGTTCTTCTGTATCAAAGGCTTCATCTTCACTATCAGTAGATAAATCCAAATCAGACATGTTCACCATAAAGATGTCAACCCATAAAAATTAGTAGCAATCAATCCATAACAATAAGTTCTCAACTAGGAGAAAAGAAAAATTAAATACTAATAGTTATGAAGAAAAACGATCAAATTTTGTAACTCTAAAAGCCCATTAAACCTAATAGAAACTTGCAAAGATGAAAGGTTTATGCTTTTAACTTTGAACCAATCCACAACTTTCTCTCTTCAGGAGTAAAACGTATGAATAAGTTCTTCTTGTGATTGTTGTCCAGCATTTCAATTACTTTCAGCTTATCTTCCAAAGAAATTTCATTCATGCCATAAACAAGATCCCATACTTGGTTATATTTCTTATCCTTATCAATTTTGCGCATTTCTTTTTCAATTTTGCGGTCTTCTTTCTCTTTCGCAATAAGAGCATGCATTGAATCAATAGAAGAAGCAATCGATGGACTGTTGGCAATCAATTTCTCTAGATAATCAGACTGCCCAGTAGGATTAGTTGATGTAGAAGAGTCACCAATGTCACACCTTGGTCTTTTCTTTGGTGCCGTTTTTATGACAGGAATTTTCTTTGTGTTCATATCTTGACTTTCATCTTTATCTTGTTCATCACTTTCCTCTAAGCCATATCCCACGTATGATACGTTAAAAGCATTATCATATTGCTCTCGTTGAGTATAATCAACATCGAAGTAATCATCTTGTTCATCTTCCTTATCACAGGTTCTAGCACTTGTACCCTCATGGGTAAGATCAACTGTAACTTTTCCAGAAGCACATTTATTCCCAAAAACAATAAGCAAGTCACCATAGTCTTTACCATTATCTTCCCTTAAGTTAGTTTGGTTTGGATGGCTCTGTTAACATACAAAAAATAAATAAAGGATAAAACATGAATTAGAACTCTGCACAAAATAGAAGAAAAAAATATCAAATTTAGTTTTCAGTAAGTAACACACACATACCTCAAAGTAATTGTTCCACATCTCATCGGATCCAGTAATCATCTTGTTAGCATCATCCCAACTGAATCCAGAAGTACAAGATTTAAACAAATCCTGGTATTGACCAAATCTAGTCTTCAGCCATCTATGTTTCCCTTTATAGTTCTCAAAAGATTTGTCACAACCACATGCTTGGTTAAGTTTTGGAAGTATCTCCTCTTCCACTATTCTATTAGTAAAACATCCACTAGTGTCTTTCTTCTTCTCAAGTGTAGCTTCTACCAACAGTTCCAATAATTTCTCAGTCTCTCGAGTTGTCCATTGTTTGTAATTCGTAGTCACTTCCGTTTCCGGTTCCGTATTCTTATTCTTCCTAACATTCTTTTTCTTCTTGTTGTTTTCAGCAGGTTGGCTTGATTTTTCCATTCTATGGTGTGACATGTTAGCTACATTAGTACTTAGACTAATACTAGAACTTAACAAAGCAAGGATAGTAATAACACCAAACAGTCTAATGTAACACATGATAAAAAATTGTGATACTAGATTACACAGTACTAACACACAGAGCTACTTAGCCAAATTTTTAATCAAAGAAAATCCCTTAGCAACTCCTTGCAACAAAAGCACCGTATGAATTGGCTAAAACACGCCAATACAGAATGAAGTACGCCACTGTATTGAACTTTGGCATATAGAATATAAGAGAAGTATGTGTCTAAATAAGAGGACAACAAGTGATAGTGATTCTCAATGACACCCATGCAAAGTAGCAAGCCAATTAATGCATGATGACATAACAAATTATGAAGATAGCTGTAAAGAATTCTGTTTCACTGAAACACAGTTTCAGATTGTCCAATCTTTGCAGTACTAATACTTACCTGATCCTCTTGAAATTTTTACGGTACACTTACAACTAAATATTCCACAACACACTCAAAAATCATAGCATTCCAACGGTTCATTAAAAAGATACATTACTCAGAACCCGACTACTTTCAATACGTGCATACAGAATTCAGTTCCGGATTTCTCACACTTTGGTGTACCTAAAGTGATCAGAACTTCATGAAATTTCTACAGTCGGAATCTTCATATATACAAACATCATACTAAAATTTCAGCTTTGTCTGATAAGCGGAGAATGAGATAAATAGGAATCAGTCCCCTATTCGGGATTTAAACTCAGCAGACCATAGTCATATATTGTGCAAGCTTTGCAGTAGCAAACGTGACCTGATCCGCGTGAAAATTTTACTGTACTTCTATAACAAGGTAAACTACGACATACTCAAATTTCATCATATTCCAACGGTTGAATTTAAAGATATCATTATAATCAAATCATGCAATTTCTTACCAAGATCTTTTGAACCACAAATTAGGGTTTTGACAGAGAGAGAGTACCCACAAAAAAAAACTATACACACAATCAAAATAAACAATCATGGAGATCAAAGATATGAAAAACAATCAAAATAGTACACAAATCAAACTATTATAAACAATCATGGAGATCAAAGAAGAAAAAAACATACCTGGAAAAAAACGTTTCCTCTTCTTTCTCCTATGGTTTTCTACGCACCAAACTCCTTTCCAAATCTCTACTCTTTTGAGAGATTTTTTGTGAGACCAAAATACACTAAAAACTTCTTCGAACTCCCCAAAGCAACCAACTCCCTAATATTGTAGGGTTTTATGACTAACAGGGAGTTCAAGAGCTTTTTTTAAACTCCCCAGCGACTAACAGGTGTTTTCTAGAGAGTTTAGGAGATTTGGAGAGACTCCCTCGAACTCCCTCAGGACTAACAGGAGAAAACCTAAATACATTAAAATCTCTCAAACTCTCCCACGACTAACCCCCTGTTCGATTCAAATTTTAGAATTAAACCTTCCAGCACTTCTACTAAATCGATTACTTTGCGATAATAAATCGGCAAAAAACAAATCGAAGAGGCAGCAGCTGCCAAAAAAGGTATTGATTTGTTATCCTTTTCTCCCATCCCCTTTTTTTACATCTTGGTTAAGTTAAATTGAAGAAATTGGTTTCGGACATATGGTGTTTGTGATATTGCGGCTATCAGTTTTAGTGATCAATTCCGATTGAGATTCTTTTTCTTTTATCATTGTGGCACTTGATTTAACTGACTAAGCGTCTAAATATATTATTAATTTAGTTTGTGATTGAAATTCAGTAGTTTTGACTTTGAACATAATGTGTTTGCTTAGTTGAACTTCTTAAAGCGTTAAATTAAGCTTAAAGGTTGTTGTTAGTCATCTTATGTCTTCAAACTTTGTACTTGCCAGGGTCATCTAAATACATTATGGGGGGTTTACATGCAGATATCTCAATACATGAACGTAGTCAGATACTAAGATGGAGTTTTTTTTGAGTGCCCAGGAAGTTTGTTATGAATTAGCTTAAAATAATAAAAGAGTCACCACTTTATGGATCGTTGTTATGCACTTAGTAATGTAAGATCAGTGATACTTACTTGAACATTTGGATTCAGAATTGTGTCTGTCCTTATTGTTCTGTGACTATTTGGTCGATAATAGTTGATGTCGGTGGATGAGAAATGTGATATTCTTATTGCTAGGCTAGGATCTGTATTATGATGACTATCTTCGTATTACCTGGGCATACCTGGGAGCTGAGCCTATGAAATAGTCGGGGCCCGTGGCCCGGTGTTTTCGTGGTTGGGTCAAATTAAAATTACCCTTGATTAATATGGTGAATGCTAATTAATATGTATTTGTACGTTTTTTGTTTAATATGGTTTAATGTTAATTCTAATTTGCAATTGTTCTCAGATTATGAAGTTCATTGCAGTATTGCTGAGAAGCGACAATGAAGTTGCTTTGAAGGAGTTGGATAACTCGTGTGCTATACCAAAGTCCCATTCTTTCTGGTGGTTTGAATCAGAAAGTGTGATTATATAGAGGAAAGTGTGAAATCTTTGATCTATGTCATTACCCAGGTATAATGGTCATCTGAAGCAAGTGAATGGATTCAATTTTTGAATTGTAGCAGGCTTCATATTTCGCTGGAAAAAGGGTACCTCGAGCCGCTAATCTTGGCCCATTACACAGATTTCTAAATGATCTGGCTGAAGAACGACTTACAATTAATCATCCATTGCAGGAAGATGAGTTAAATTTCTTAAACTTCACCTTATATAAGTTCAATGCAATAATTTCAGGTTGTGCTTTTCCATTCAAAGACACTACATGGATATATACATGACAAATTCCTTAGAAATTTCCTGCATCAAAATTGTGCATTCTATTTGAAACTTTTGTCCAGGGTTCTCGGCTTCATAACTGCAATGGTAGTATCTTAAGCAAGATCTAGGAATTTATTGCACTGTAAAGATGGGATAAGTGCTACTTATCATATAGTTTGGTTATTAGATAATAAAATAGTTTGCTATAGAATGCAAGTGTGTAGAAAATTCCATTGCTAATACTGTCAGCTTTTAATCCATGAAAAAAGATACCATTAGTTGCATTCCATTCTAGTATTTGCTTTAATTGTAAGGTTAACAATTGTTTAGCACTAATTCCAACTTTTCTTGGTCGGCCATTTGCATTATAGAAGTTACTGTAATTTGTAAGCCTTAATAGATATAAAGCTACAACTCATAGCTCTTCAGAGACTCTTTTTTTTTTACTAATTTTGGTGTTGAGTTCATTAGCGTTCTACTGTCCAAATTTCTTACACAAAGTTAGTTAAATGAACCTCATAAAGATATAAGGTAGTAAGGACTGGAGGTGTTGGGGAATCGAGTGTATTATCATTCACCCTTAGAAAAAGTGGAACCATGTTTTGAAATCCGACCTCCTCGAGCCACGTCCAGAAGGCAATGACCCTTATATCACTTAGCTGTAGTTGTGTAGCCGCAGGAAAACTTAACTGAGACATCATTGTCAACGTTAACTATGTAAATGAGTTCCAAGTTTGCACTTGATACCTTAAACGGTAAGGAAATCAGAACCCTGAGTGTATTCCCTAATCTAAAAGTTTACAGCAAAGTTCATATGTGAATTCAGTAGATATACAACAAAACCTCAGGGTAGACAATGTTTGTAGTTGTTAGGTCTTTGGTTTCATTCGGTAGTAACACAGTTATTCTATGTGCGGTGGTGCATCTAGACAATGCTACGTAAAGTTGACCGTGGATAAACATAGGAGTGCATAGATCGATGCCAACGTATTTCACCGACTGTCCTTGTGACTTGTTCATTGTCATAGCATAAGCAGGACGTACAGGAAACTGACGCCTCGTCAGGTTAATATTCATCCCTGTTGCAGACGGTTTGAAATTTATCCTTGGGATAAATACAATTTCTCCAGTCTTTTCGGCAGTTAAAATCTTGGCTTCAATCACATGTTGTCCACATCTAGTGACCAACAGTCTTTCCCGTTGCAAAGACCCTCACTTGGTGCAAGGTTTCTCAACATTGTAATGGGGCATCCAACTTTTATATCTAACTTGAACTGAGGCATTCCAGGTGGATTTAAATTCTGCAGGTATTCGTTGGAAAGGTGCGGAATATTTCCAGCATCATCTGCGCTTAACTTGTCTGCAATAAGGTACGTGTACATGTCCCCGTCTAATTTTTTTCATAGCTTCTGCATATCATCATTCCGGGCTCCGCTCAGTAAAACGTTATGTAGATACTCTTTCTTCAGTTCCCAACCATGGGTAAACACTACACCATATCCTGGTTTTAGCAACACTTCATTTTCGGAGGTGCGCAACAATATAGACGTTGTACATTTAACAACGTTAATATCCGTTGCGCACCAGATTATCCATTGCACAAATTATTTATATTTCATTTACTAAATTAAACTAGTGGTGCAACGTATGGTCAACATTTACAACCGTTGTACATCATGTGGTCTTTTTGTAATATACACTATGTTCATGGGCTTTCGTTAGTTTTGTTTATTTATTAATTTTCTGATTTTATTTTATTTTTCTTATTTCACAAATATATCTCTCTCTTTCTCTCTCTTTATTTTTTTCATCGAAACTTCTTTCTCTTTCAACTGGATATCACCGGGACCTTACGGCCCCGGCTCAACCTCTGTTTAGTGCCATTTAGTGTCTAAATGGCAGTCTTAGGTATTAAACACAGAATTTTTAGCTCGGTATTTACCATGAAAATGCTTTAGAACATCATTGATATGCTTCTGCCATTTAGATATCCTCATTGATATAATGTGGTTTCTTTTGTTCAAATAGTACCTTGGTTCTTTGAAGTACATACTGATTATGTTCTTTGTCATTGCATAATTTTTCAGCAAACTGCCAAAATACAAATTTATTTTGAATTCGTTAGTCTTATATATAGATAACAAAAAATATTATAATAATGCTTTATTGTAATTATTTACTTACTTGTCTCTCGTCATTGCATAATTTTTCATCTTGAAGAAGAGTTGTTGGAAGAACACCATGTCTAATAAGAATATTATTGTCTTCTTTTATTTGTCGAATCTGTCTATCTTGTATTTCTTGTTTCTCTCTTTCACGGTGCGTTTTTTGTGACAAGGATCGTGCCTGTTGTATATTTCAAACAAAAAATTACTTGTCAACATAATTTTTTACGTAATATTATTGTAGTTATGAATTAGAATTTTACTCTTGATAATTCTATTCTTGTTTGATGCACTTTTTCTTTTCTCTCTCTTTTATGACGTGGTTTTTGTACCAAGGATGTTACCTGTTATAAATTTTAAACAAAAAATTACATGGTATTCTAAGTAATGTTATTTCTCGTCATATATAATCGTAGTGATCAAAAATTAACTATATTAGATTTTTACTCTTGATGGCCCCCTTTCTGGTTGTTGTTTCAATCCCCTGCTGCAACATAATAGTTCTATCGCAACATTTCCTATCAATTCATGTAATTTGCTATTAATTGCATCACAATATTTTGTTGTAATTAATTACTTGCTTGTTTACTATTGATGTTAACTCGACTTACATGTTTCTCGTAAGTGAATAGTTCTTCTGGTTGCAGAAAAGATGTTGATAAAAGCTTATACCAGCAGGTGGTAATAAATTTGACGGTGGCCTAAAACATATGATATTAAAAATAAATAATAAACCATGTTGAGTAGAGTAATTTAAATAACATAATTGAATGCGTACCTCATGTTAATTATGCGTACCTCATGTTAATGAAAATTAACTTTGAAAAAAATTATTATAACAAACTAATTGATTACTAGTAAATAAAAGTAAATACGAAGCATGGACACGCCAGTAATGCTACCGTGTCCGCGCGTCAGACGTAGGACGCACGTGGGTGGGACACCGACACGACCCACGTGTAGAAATCTATGTCATTTTACTAATTGGGTAACCAAATGAGTTACGGATATTAGTATAATAGTTAATTTTTGTATAGGTGGGCTAACCAAATGGCATAAAATTGAGTTTTTTTTTTACATGTATTTGTGTGATTAACGTATTTGATATACCATAATACTATGATATTAATGTCATGATGATTTGGATAATAGTATAAAAATTATTCATACTATGATATATATAAACTTGTCCGTGTCCTGATGATTTTGGATGTTACCGGTCCCTGTCCCCGTGTCGTGTCTGTGTCGGTGCTTCCCAGTTTTAGTGGGAATAGGTATGTTCAATTTCATAGACGTTGATATACATAATTTAGTTGTCGTATTCCAAATACAAATCTGATCAGATTAAGATTTAGGATAGGCAATTGTCATGATTAGGAAATGTAATTAAATCTGGAAACTTTCAGTATTGGTCAAAGTAGATCGGTAATCATTCCAAATATTTGGCCTTCCTTTGCCATAAAATTGGTAACATTGGTAATGATGTGTACAAAATTTAAATTGAAAGAAAATTTTGGAACAATGAAGCTAAGGACAGATTCTACTGATATATTGTACTATGTCCCATGAATGTATTATGGATGTAATATTTGGGTCTTGATATTAAGTTAATACTAGATACACTGGATTAGTGTCCGTGCTACGCATCGGGCATTTTCTTTTGCTTTTAATCTCATGTGCACGGGGCTTGGCCCTCCCCGATGTGCGCTGGACTTCGCTATGCCCGTGGCGATGTATTTGGTGTGGGGACGAATACATCAAATAGTAGGAGAAAATATTGGAAATATGTGCGGATTCATTTATTTTTTTCCTTTTATTTTCGCAGAGAATATGTGGGTTTTTTCCTTCTTCCTGTTTGTATTATTTGGAAGAGTCATAATATATAATAGGTACTCGACTTCCAAACTGAATTTAGACTTCCATAAAACTCTAAATACTATAAGTTAAGTTTTCTTTTTGAAATTGTATTTTATACATTGCCATCACGAACATAAAGCTGACTCCTCGCTGTATTTTCCCATGACTGCTCTCAATCCAAAAGCAGTACTGTCAAGTGTTAGACTTGAGATCCAACACCGATTTCATAAGAAAAGTCCAACAAAGTAGAGAACAACAGTTGTACGGTTAGCAACTTGGCATGTAATCTAGAGTACGATACTTATAGACAGTTAGCTAGAAGCATCAAGGCTATGTAAAGCCGTCAAGTACTCCTATAGTTAGCTGTAGACATTTAGCAAATTCAGTCAAGTACTCTTATAAATAAGAGGCTGTGTATTTGTAGAACCTGTGAGCAAATCTCTCCATACATACCGAGATTAAGTATATAGTAAGAGAGAGCTAATCTTACCTTACAGTGAGTTGCGTAAGGGTAAGTGGTGGTGTCAAAGTGTGGAGCGCACCCATGGTGTATGAGTTTTGTGAGAGGTATGTTTAATAAAATATCGTTGGGTCTCTAGACTTGGTATCAAAGCTTTTGCGCCTAGTCCCAAGATTATTAAGGGTCATCATCGCTCTCTGCCTTTTAAACACCTTCTTCGATGATTTTGAATGCTTTCCTTCTGATGGCCCTTTGCTCTTTTGCAAAATCTGAAGTCATCTGAAAAATTAGAAAAAAAAAAAAGAAAGAAAAAAACCTAAAGTAACCCGAGTCAGCAATGAATAGGTTTAATTAAGACAACAATCAGTAGTATTATTTCCTTTTCACGTTGGGAATCTTCTAAACAAAAGCTCGGAAAGTTCTGTAGAGTAAATTTTTGACATATTGGAATCATCATCTTTGATACCTAAAGAGAATCCAGTATCTTCAATCTAAGGCTCGTTTTCTCCACAATTTCATGATTGTGCTGTTAAATATGAATACAAAATTTTATGCATAGTTCAGCTATATTGACTTCAGAAAGAACATTATACTTGCTTGCCACATTGAATGACGCAAATGATTGGAAGTGAAACCACAGCCTTCTATCTCCGTCCCGAGATTTAACATCATGCTTAGCATCAAGATCACGGCAGTAGCTCATTCGGCAAATCAGATCTAAAGCAAAAAATTACAACAATTATTAAATTTTTCCGTGTGTGTATGTCACAATGAGCGTTAAACTTTCAGATGCCTATTATACAAAAGCACAAAATCCAATCCAAGTGAAGGAAATCAATAAAGTACAGAGAAAAATTACTCATACAACATGAAAATCCCTTGTTTCAGAAACCTAGCTTGCGCTACTAAGAGGAAATATTTTTATCAAACACCCAAATATCAAGCATCAGGCAGAACTTTACCGCGCTGCGAAGCTAAACTTATGAATTCTCATCTGGATAAGTCAGCAAAGCACCGCAGAGATAGCTCCAGCTGCTCCACAGATTAAAAACAACATGAATAAAAACCACAGTAACTTTTTATCAATGATTCCTTTCCTATTGACCGATCAAAAAAAAAAAAAAAAACCACAGTAACTGAAAGAGAGAACTTACAATGTTTTTGGGGGATATGGAAACGAAAACTGAAGTCTATATATATAGTCAACAGATGAATCATCCAGTTTCCTTACTGATACGATTTCACGACTTCCATAATAAGCTGGTTTCTTTACTAACAAAATAAACACGATTTCCATAATAATTTAGGTCCTGTTTGGTATAGTTTTCAAAAACAGTTTTCTGTTTTTAAAAACAGAGAAAACAGAAAACAGGAGAAAACGCGTTTGGTAAGGACATTTTCAGAAAATGTTTTCTATCTGTTTTCTGTTTTTAAAAACAAAAAAATGAAAACAACAAATTATTGTTTTCTGTGTTTTCTCTTTTTTTCTTTTCTTTATTCTTTTCTTCTTTTCAGAACAAAGTAAGAGATGGGGAATGACTGCAAGTGAGTCATGGCTAATATCACTATCTCTTAGACGAATCTTTACATTTGATCCGATTTAGTTGGTTTTCCTTGTTTTCAAAAACAGTTTACCAAACAATTTTTAGAAAATGAAAACAAAAAAAAAGGGTATGTTTTTAAAACAGTTGAAAACTGTTTTTCAAAACTGTACCAAACAGGCCCTTGGTTTCCTTATTAAGGAAGGATATTCATTAACGAATCAGTTGAGAAAATCTGATTTCCTTATTGGGGTAATATTGTGTTCCCTAATCAAGTACAAAAGCTGAAGCGCCCGGTTTCCTTTCCATCACAATTTCCTTAATTAAGTTTGAAACAAAGATTGTCACCGTAACAAATTTTGAATGGAAAACTTTTATCAAAGGTTTAAACCTAAGTATTGTCCACCTTAGACGGTGTTACTAGCGTCAGTTAAGTATTGGTTTAAATACGGTGTAACATAATTATTTAAGTTAAAACTCTGACAAAAGTGTTGTCCACCTATTTTTTTATCAACACCGTTACTAACGAACAGTTAAGTATCTGATGTAAGCAAAGTGTAACCAAATCTCAATTATTACAACCAGTAAAGTTATGCCAAGTGTCCTCACCATAGCTTCTACATTAGAAAAGATTTATTTCGGCCAATAGGGAATGAGGATTTCATCACCATTCAACGTGAGAGCTTATTTTGTCAAGGCCTTTAAGGAAGAAGATTGGTTTCTTACTGGTAACGTTACAATTAATTCAGCAACTTCAAGAAATTTATATAAAAAATATACGTGATCACTTGACAGCCAAAGGCTGCTCCATTATAAGTTTCTAGTTCCTAATCGGAATTAGCACAATAATTTAGTTTATAACCAGGATTCAAAGCTCAGTGTTTCAAGGATGCTTTAGTTTATAAACAGGATTCAAAGCTTAGTGTTTCAAGGATGCTTCCTCTTTCCAGGATGTTTAATTTGGAAATATCCAATCATCCGGATCTTGGGGATATATCATCATGAATAATGACCTAATAGATTTAAGATTTCTGAATCAATTAACCTTTCATACGAACTCTTTTAGAAATAGGATAAAACAGGTACCGGTCAAATAAGTTTACAAAAATATGCCAATTATATTTAATAGAATAATGTTTAAGCGTGTATGTTCAGCATAGGAAATCGCTACCTAAGATATCAGCAGATTAACGACTTCAAAGTTGATATTTATCTCCAAAATAAATATTACCTGGTAAACAATACTATATCCAAAAGCTGGAATTATCAACAATGAAGCTCAATTGAGCATCCACTCTGAAAATCTTTCTTTAAATTAAGTTTCACCTTTGTATTAAATGTGTAAGTCAGTCTAACAAATGAGAGACCCAACCAAGAGCTACTGGAATTCCACTAATGTATGGTGAACCTAGGTTTACATAATGCACCTATATGCTATGCTGCCATCCATCCCATGTAGCAATACCTCCATGAAGCGAAGCCATGCATGCTCATGTATTAAGTGATGATGAAATTTACTGCCACTACACCAAAAACATCCGATTTTGGGACGGATATATGGGTTGCAATGAACTCTTATATCCGTTGGAAATGTATGGCGTAGCAGTTTGAGCAACGCGTATATCCGTTGGTCAAATTAATTTGTGCACTCATATCCGGTTTACCAACGTTTCTTGAGCAACGGATTCTTTAATTTGCAACGCTTACAATAATTTAGGCAAGGTATACTCTATTATGAGCGACACTTATAAACGTTACAAATAAATTTACAGGTAAAATGAAGTAAATTCCGAAGGATTTCTGCACCTTCATATACCATTGTAGATTCATATATATCAAATAATTGTATGATTTCTGCACCTTGTAACAGATGAACTATAATAAACCATACAATTATTTGGTTGATTCAAAGATAAATACCAACTTTTGTCAAGAATCCAAGTTTCTGAATTTGGTAATATAAAAGTTAGTTCATAAGAATACCTTCAGTTGTTTACATATTTTGTATAATGAGAAGTACCAATGGTAGAAGAGCGTTAATATCAATCCTGTAGAGTACAAGACAGAATTATAATCCAACTGAAGTCGATACATAAGCCTCATAGTTATTGACAAAATCAAAATGTTGACACTTCAATTCATGACATCAAAAGAAATCTCAACAGGAAACTTACTTAGTAAACAATGTTTGTCTTTGGGTAAAATTCAATGTGTTAATGGTAGATAACACAGAACCTGAGGGTACTATTGGCACCTTATATGGAAACATGACCTGCAATTGCATTCCATCATCGACTGCGTACATCTGAACAAGAATAAAAGAGAAACGAAATTTATTAATTACGACGACGAATATAGTAATTAGTAAATGTTCAGATTCCTAGAATAATGAAGTAGTGGTGGTCATCTACATAGTTAACAAGAAGAATATCGTAAAAATGACCAAGAAGAATATCGTAAAAAAATAATTCACGTGCACAACAATCTCACCAGCCTACAAATATCCAAAGAAATAATTGTATATCAAGAAACAACAATCTCACCCAACCTACAAATATCCAGAGAAATAATTGTATATCAAGAAACGAACCTGCTTAGCTAGAGTGCAATCATGATCTGGTGAATTCAGGATTTCATAGTAGAGAACACTGAGAAGTTAAGAGCAAGTCCAACCCTTATTGGGTGAGTAGGATTCAATTCAGCAAAAGCAATATCCTACACCAGCAACAAAAAAAAATGAGACCGGGATCAAAACCACATTAAAAAAGAGAGGCAGATCCTACTTTACATACAGTTTTTAATAAAAATACAGGGCAACCCCCAACTAATTGATGACTAAACACATGCAATGATCTGACTGATATTATCGGGGGACGCTTTGGATCCGCACTGCAACATAATCAGAGGGCTGTTCACCAATGTAGTTTTACTTTTTTCGCTTACATTTTTGTTTTATTCTTCGGTTCCCATACAAACCTGGGACCAATTAACCAGAGAAATGAAAATACTGTACGCCATCATTTATTAATAAAGATAAATGTCAAACAACTGCAACCACATAACATGATTTACCTTTCAAGTTTTCTCTCTAAAGCCATTCAGAAGATAAGTTAGCTCAGATTCCAATGTTTGAGCAGATCACGACCTGGTTGAATTTGAAGTGTCCCATTTTTTTCACAACCTGAACAAGTGCATCATTTATTTGTTTTTCCTTTTTGATCCTATCTTGTATGTCTTTACTTAGAAACTTTCCAGGTTGTATATCATTAATACCAATCAAGAACCCATGGTTCCCAATCCAGTGAGCACTGCAAGAAAGAAAGGAATTTAGAGTACAAAGTATACGCGTACGAAATGGATAATAGTACTTGCAAAGAATCAACTACTGTAATATTTGGCTTGTCTCAGTGAGAGGATAAGATCATTATATTTTTAATCAAATAGGACAAGGATATCATTGACAATACATAGTAAAACTGTGCACAAGCTACTTCGCGAAATAGATGGCCTCACTGATATAGTGAACCACAACTTATCATAAGCCTAAAGGTTCATGAAAGATTATTACCTCAACTTTGCTAGAAGGTTCATACAATCAGCGACATGTGCATTGTAATATTTAAGAAGAACAAAAAAAAGTCTGCCGTTTCCTGGAGGTGAATTCAGAGGGAAAGAAATCCTGAGAAGTTTAGAAAATCAACAAAACAAAAACATAGTTGCACGACATAAGCTTTTCCATCCAATCCCACAATAGGAAGAGAAGATTTCAAAGTTCCCACTAAAGAACAGCAAACGGGCAACATATGTGGCACTCACTACCCAGGACATAATGATTGATTCAAGAAATTATGCCAAAGGAGGACCAAACTTGTATAAAAATGTGATAATCTCCGTAAAATGGTTTACTTATCTATTGAAATACTTAACTTTGGTGGGTATAACTAATATAAGCCGATGTATGTACACCCAATCACCGCCTACCAATCCCAGACATAATTGAAGGTGTTCCGTGTCACTTGTTTAACCAGAAACTCCATTTTAAGATTTTAAATAGGTGGAGCTCTGTAAGATGTGGGAGTTCTCATGCCAGTGACATCTTTTGATACAAAATTATTCCTAAAAATAGAATCCCTTAATGCTTAACAGTGCTACTTGACACAAACAAAATACGAAACCTAATCCACCCAAACTAAATATGTCACTTGCAATATATCACATGACGATAAATGTTGCAGAAGACCAATCAAAAAGAAGAAATAGAATATGCAGATTTAGCAATAATTTAGACATGAGGAGGTAAAGGAACCCACCTAAAGTAGTTTTACCAACTTTCCCACAAATGAGTTCACTCTTCTAAATATAGACAAGTCCTTCTTTAGAGCATGATGTTTCTTTGCTCTGCTTGTAAGATTTCTTCGCAACAGTAAGATTCATATAGACCCTCATCTGAGCATGAGGGTGAATTAGAACGCTGAATAGCTGTTTCCCAGTCCAAAGCTCTACTGGCTTTGGTCCTGTGGACAACCAATTTCATTTCAATTAGTGAAAACTGACGTATGTAGAAACTTCGGAATGACATAAAACAGTGCAATTTACACACTTTTGCATAATATCAAGTGTTTTTTTTTCTTTGTGTCGTTCGATAAAGAAGCCAAATTTTGATAGATCTCTAACCAATTTAAGGATATATGCAAGACCACAGCTACAAATTCCATGCAAGGCTACTTGCATCTAGGCGAACAACATTTTACAGACCAATTTTTATTTGCAAGAAACTGAGTCAGGAGTAGATCCCAATTATTCTGTAAAAAAGTAGCTGCATTCACCTTTGCATCCATTTGAAATAAATACTCATGGATCTATTGATTCAAAGATGCAATGAATAGAAGCAACCTTTGTTTCTAACTTATATATGACAAAAGGCAATTCCAAAAATAGTAGAAATACCATCAAAGCTGCCCAAACATCATCTTTGAAATAATCCGGCACGGTCCTCCACTTAGCGAAGTTATCTGGAACATGACTTCTGATTAGATCTCCTGCCCTAGTAGAGAATTTGCAAGCATAATCTTCCACAGGCTCGAAACCAATGTCAAGTTCGAGGGGACGTTTCGGTTTTACTAAAGAAGAGTCGGACATATTTTGGTGTGACGTCGTAAGATAATAACAGTAGACACTGAAACATCACAATAAGAGCAGAAGCAATTATTATGAAATCATTGTAAGCCGAAAATCACAAACTATCACAACAAATTAAGGTTCAAAATACAAACAGGTTGTAACCGTGCCTGTTAACGAAAGCAAAAACGGACAGAATTGTAACTAATGTACATATTTAACTAACATGACATTCACTTTTAGATCATGCCTCACTAGTTCAAACCTCTTAGATTTTGCATTACGACGAACACGACAAGGACGGGGACAGAATTGTGAGTCTCTAGTTCTGTTCTTATATGCAAAGGCAATAAAAGTATCCACTCATATTCTAAACCTATCTCCAAACAACCAACCTTTCCCAGTTTGTTGAGACATTCTACAGTAATAACCACAGACCGGATTATAAAATAGATGCACTATTCTAGCCTATAATTTCACCAAAAAAAAACAAAAAAAAAACAATCTTCTGAAATGAAGAGCAAACTGAATTGATAACCAGAAACTGAATTATAAGCAAACTGAGAGAAAATTCATTCACTTTTACAAGAGACTTTACATAAACCAACTTCAACAAACCATTAAATTGAAACCCAAAACATACCCAAGCCTTAAAATTGTACATAATACAAAAAGAAAAAAAATCCATACAACAAGACTCCAAAGTAAAAACACCAAAACAACTTCAATAAACACACTAAACTGAAATCTAAATACACCCCATGATTTAAAATTACATAATGTAAAAAAGGAACACCAAAAACTATACATGCAGTAAGACTCCAACTTCACAGAGTTAGGTCAAATAATAGATCAAAAGATACCCAACAAAATCAAAATTAAACAATAGTAGTAGTAGATAATGGTTTATACCTGATGATGATCAGCAAAGCAATCAACTATCACATGAATTGATTTTGGATTTCAGGAACAAATTTGATTTTCTAGGTTTAGGAATTTTTTCAGATTTTTAGAAAATAGATCGAGATTTGTGGGTTTTGATTGCTGAATGAAAGGTTTTTTCATATGGTTAGTAAAGTTAAAGAGATCTCTGGGTTTTGATTCTGAGAAAAAACTTGGGTTTGATTCGGTTTTTTTTCCGAAGAAAAACTCTCTGCAAATAAGAGAGAGAAAGAGCAAAAGACGAGAATGAAAATAAGAGAGAGAATACTTGGTGAACTAATTTTAAGATTTTCTAAAAAAGAAAAATAATAACAATAAAAAATATCTAGAGATTAAAAAGGCAAGACTACTAAAAGCCCACGAAAATATCTGATATTACATAAATGACATTGATGTACATCGTTTTTACACGTTTCAAAAAGACGTTGCTCTATTAATTTCATTTAATTAACCAATATTATTTGTTTTGTGCAACGTATTTTTCGATATGCAACGGATATTGACGTTGCACACCCACGAAATTGATATGTTGCAAAATGCAGGATATGGTGTAGTGTGCAATAGTTCTGTTTAAGAGTGACACCTATTTGGAAAAAAATATGACCTATTATCTAAGAAGGAACCTAGTAGTCTACGAAAGCTTGAACTTCATAAAAATGAGACTTAAGATGGATGTTGAACGATAATGAGAATTATCCTTCGCCATGTATATTGCAGAGTCGTGCCATCAAAAACATGTAAAGGTTTAGTCTTCTCAAATTGTGGTGCCAACTGGGAGAATCGAACCCACAACTACATGGTTGAGAACCGCGTGCTCTGTCATTTGAGCTAAGACGGCATGCACCGTTTCCTAATGTGAGTTAGATCTGATATTGCGACACTTAAGCAAAAATTATTTACCTTCGGCTGACTTCTGCTAAGACAGCAAGTACCATTCCACAAATCGTTTATAGCAAAAAGGTTAGTAAGCAGAGATTTTACCTTCAACTAACTTATAGCAGGGTACACAATATCTTCATAACAAAAGTCATGAGCAGCCTTTTACTATAGACAATGTAGACTGTAGAGCTTTTAAAATTTAATTAAACACTTATGGATCTTGTAATGGAGCTTGTAGCATGTAAATGTCAAAAAGTTGAACCCTTGTCTTATCCAAATACGAAGCAACATCTCAGCAAAAGATTTTTTTCTTATAAAAATAAATAAAACATAGTTTTTCCCCCGCATGTTGAACTACGACCATTCTAGACAGTTAAAAGTTGGTGCTTGTATAGGTCGACGTAAAACTCAGTTACTACCGATAGTATATGATATTTAGTAACCTTACTACCACCGCTATTATCTCCCTCATCATCATCTTCTCTAGATGGATTTCTTTGCATTTTACTCCCTCCGTCCCAAATTAATTGAGCTAATTGGTTTTAAATTTTTTCCCACAAATAATTGAGCTATCTCATTAATCATGAGGGTACTTTTAAAACTACCCTTTTAATTGATTATTGTTACTATAAGAAATATGTATAATTTGATAGCCATGTTTATATTCGTTATGTTGGTGTTTTAAAATGCTCTTCAACGGTGTAAAGTTTACGAAAAACCGCGGTATAGTTTAAGATAAATCATTTCTTATAGTGTATATTCGTTATGACGGTTACCATAGTTGATGATGTGACACCGATTCTGGTTTGAGTTGTGTTTGGTCGTAAACACAGTGTTTAGGGATGCAGACTACAGTTGAATATAGATCATCGCCTTCTTCTCCGTGTGTCTCAGCTCTTTCCGATAACATTTTATTTAATTTAATTGTAATCGATCTCAAGCCTTAGTTCGCTGAAGAAGAATCCACTTTACCAGGAAAGACTCGTATGCAAAAATAGTCGTATCCATGAATCAAACATGTTAAAAAATGTTATGCAATCAAAATAAAATCTGGATGAAAACTGTGAAAATAGAGAGTGGGAATTGCAATTAAGCAATAAAACCAACATAATTTATCAAGTAGTCACAGTGGTAAATCAAACCGACAATTTATAAGCACCGAATGGTCCAAACCAAACCAATCAAAGTACACTATTTAACATCTTATGATTCTTATCAAAGCTTAAATGGAGTCGTCTTGCTTCAAAACCCAACACCATAAACTTTCCTAGTTACTATTCTTTCAAAACTTTACTCCTCCGTCCTAGAGAGAAAGAATTGAGTCGTACTCATGAAATCAAATGCGGGCAATTGGCCAAGGATAAACCATTGATATGAACTTGAAAAGGAGAACAAAAGTCACGTTTACACAAAATCAAATGATGGGAAAGCAAGTCGATTTAATCAGAGTAGTTATCTACTGATATATCAACATCAGTCATCGATTTGCATTATCAAACCACCAAGTTCAACGAATGGTGATGCCTGCTCACCACCAAACAAAACCTGAAACTAAATTATAAGACATGTCATCAATGATAATAACCGTTAGATGTATAGGATCCCACTGTTAGTATGTTTCGTCAAGGATGTTTGTTGGTCGATCCCGTTCCATTCATAGGGTCGAGATCTACCAACAAATAGTTTTTGACAAAGGCATTTGACAAAACATACTAACCATTGGATCCTAAATATCTGACAGTCACTATAGTTGATGATGTGGCACCGATTCCGGTTTTGAGTTGTGTTTGGTCGTAAACACATTGCTTAGGGATACAGACTACAGTTGAATATCGATCATCGCCTTCCTCTCTGTGTCTCAGATCTTTCTGATTATATTTTCTTTAATTTAATTGTAATCGATCTCAAGCCTAAGTTCGTTGAAGAAGAATCCACTTTACCAGGAATGACTCGTATGCAAAAATAGTCGTATCTATGAATCAAACAAGTTAAAAATTGTTATGCAATCAAAAGAAAATCTGGATGAAAACTGTGAAAATAGCGAGTGGGAATTGCAATTAAGCAATAAAACCAACATAATTTATCAAGTAGTCACAGTGGTAAATCAGACCGACAATTTATAAGCACCAAATGGTCCAAACCAAACCAATCAAAGTACACTATTTAACATCTTATGATTCTTATCAAAGCTTATATGGAGTCGTCTTGCTTCAAAAACCAACACCATAAACTTTCCTACTTACCATTCTTTCAAAACTCTACTCCTCCGTCCTAGAGAGAAAGAAATGAATCGTACTCATGAAATCAAATGCGGGCAATTGTCCGAGTCCAGATTGAACACCAGAAATTTTGTTAACAAGGAAACCGCAAATGCAGAAAAACCCCGGGACCTAGTCCAGATTGAACACCACGCTGTACTAAGCCCATACAGACACTAGCCTAATACAAACTAACTTCGGCCTGGACTGTAATTGAACCCTAATGAATATCACATTGATTCTAGGTACAATTGCGCTCCTTACGTCTCTGATCCCAGCAGGATACTACGCACTTGATTCCCTTAGCTGATCTCACCCACAACCAAGAGTTGCTACGACCAAAAGTCGAAGACTTTAATAAACAAATATGTATCACACAGAAAAGTCTATGATAGGTAAATATGTCTCCCACAGATAGACCTAAGAGTTTTTGTTCCGTCTTTTGATAAATCAAGGTGAACATGAACCAATTGATAATCCGGACATATATTCTCGAAGAACAGCCTAGAAATATCAATCACCTCACAACAATCTTAATTGTATGGTAGCGAAACCAGATGTTGCGGAATCACAAACGATGAGACGAAGATGTTTGTGGTTTCTTTTTATCTTGCCCTATCGGAGATAAATCTCAAGACAATTATTCAATTGAACTCGTACGATAGAAAATGGCAAGATCAGATCGCTCAACTACAAGAGAAGTAGTTTCGTCTGGCTTCACAATCACAATGAAGTCTTCCAGTCGTTAACCTACAGGGTCTCGGGAAGAAACCTAAGGTTAAAGGAGAATCGACTCTAGCAAAACCAAATAGTATCACACATGAGGTGTGGGGATTAGTTTTTCTAGTTGCTAGATGTCTCCTGTATATAGTTTTCAAATCAGGGTTTGCAATCTAAGTTACCTTCGTAACAAAGCATTCAATATTCACCATTAGATGAAAAACCTGATTTCTCCAAGCTAATATATTTCAACCGTTAGATCGAAACTTAACTTGTCATACACAAATGAAATGGTTTCATTTAGGTTTGAGTAACCGTACCTAAACTTGTACACTTGGTTGGTTCACAAATAGTTAACCGAGGTTAGCCATATGAGTACTTTCATATCAACCATATTCATCTTCTTCACAACTAGTTCAAATGACTTCAAAAGAACTAGTTGAAGAGTTGTTCAATTGCTTAGGTATTTATATATAGACACAATTGAAACAAAATCGGTTTGATTCACTTGAACCAATTCATGAACAATATAGCCATGGTTTGCAAAGATTGCATTGCTTATTGATTTATTGTTTTAAGTTCATGAACTTCTGATTTGAGAAATAACCAGATTAGGTACGCGTACGGGTACGCGTTCCTTAGCTACCGTATTTGAGTTTGGAAACTCAGCAGAAATTTTCAGTTCGAAAACCTCCATGAGTACGCGTACCCTAAGGTGGATGGTTTTCCGGTTTGTAAACTATAAACTCCAGCATAAATTTTCGATTAGAAAACTTCCGCCAGTACGCGTACTGATGTGATTTCAAATTGAGTTGTAGTAAAAAGTTCGTTGAGACTTGTGAAAGCAAAAGATTTTAGATTTAATGAAATTTAAAAACAAACAAAACTTAATTCAAGATTATTAGGAATAACCAAGACATTGATTCCACTATCACACAGGAATAAATTATGGCAAATAATCCAAAACTCTAATTATCTTTTAAGTCCCTTATTTCTTAATTCACAAATAATCAGACAAATCCTCAAATATCAATTGTATTCCCTAAGCATAGATTATCAATTGACTAAACAAAGTATAACCTATCAGATTGAATCACAACTAATTAAGAAAATTATGCAAACAATTTAAAACTCTGCAAAAGCAGTGATTGAGTGAATTATAAATTTGAGAAAATAAAATAGTTACCAATTATTCATGCGTAAATAGTTTCCTCATTGCCTTGGTTGTGGGAGATTTAGCTCATTATCATGTTGGAAACACGCTCAAAAGTTGATTTCATTGCTCAAATGGTGTTTACAAATGATGAAAAGGGAGAAATAATTCAAAACCGGGTTTGTAACGCTTATAATTGTTGCAAACCAAAGAACGATACGGAGTATGTGTCATTGTTACTGTAGCTCTAAGACTGTTGCTGAGCAGTTGCAAACACTGTAGGAAAAACGACTGCTTTTGTGGGTCAATGTTCTTCGTGTTCTTCAATGGCAGCAGCAGCAGCAACAGTTTTCTCTGATGATCGTGTTTCGCCTCTGTGATGATCCAAAGCCTTCCCAAACTCTCCGTAAACCTTTTATGATATTCCAGCACCTATTTATAACCCAGCAACAGCAAAATCTCATGTAATAACTTCATATAATTCTCCGTTATTCTTCACGGCTAGTTTAGGAAATAATTCAGATTTTTGATCTCTACACGCGTTCTGAAGCTTCCAAATTGTCATAGTTAACTCCTTCACACTCCAAATAGTTGTTAGGGTCTTCCAAACACGTGCAAACTCCTCTGCTGCTCGCGCAAATCCCGTGATATCCTCTTCCGAGAATAAACTCCCCTGTTTTCTTCTCGTGAATTATCTAGCCAAATTTAGCCAATTAAAACACTCATGATAGTTTTGTTGGGACATATCACAACTACACAACAAATTTCATCCCTTTAATCGACCCAGAACTCCTTCAAATATTGATCGAAAAATCACACGATTCTGTTTTTTTTATTTTCCCGCCAAAATTCAGTTTTGAAATGTTGACGATGAAATGCCCCTATCCTGTTCTGGGGTACGAATAGCAGATGGATGCTGAGGAAAAATTTAGGTGCTGAGGATGATTTGGGTACGAATAACCTTGGGTGCCCCTTAGCCAAATCTGGGGTCTGTATAGCAAATGTTCTTCAGGGGTCCAAATAGCACTTTTTGAGCAACTTTTTCCACACAAGTGTATTTCTCCAAAAACACCTACACAAAAATAAAAACACCATAATAAGTACGAAATCAAGCACTAGAAATAGAGACACTGAGGAAAATTCAGACCCAAAAATGTGTCTATCACGTAGCCAACCTGTCTCCTTTCCAATGTCGCATGCACAAGTGCACACAATTGGTTTCCAGCACATGTATTTATACAATAATGTGCGAACACACCATATATGCTTCTATCCATAGTTGGTTACATAATCTCAACTCTACATTTCAATCATTGAAACATTCTTCTATAATGTTATAATAGTTGTTATTCACAACTATCATCATCAAAGTTATTTTCAAGATTGAAACGTCATCATGACTTTCGTCACGGATAAAGATGAAAAATGGTTAAAGCGAAAGCTTACCAACACGTATTTCGAGAAAAAGATAGGCGAGCAAAGCATTCAATATTCACCATTAGATCTTCTGCTTCCTCTCCGTGTCTCAGCTCTTTCCTATTATATTTTCTTTAATTTTATTGTAATCGATCTCAAGCCTTAGTTCGTTGAAGAAGAATCCACTTTACCAGGAAAGACTTGTATGCAAAAATAGTCGTATCCATGAATCAAACAAGTTAAAAAATGTTATGCAATCAAAAGAAAATCTGGATGAAAACTGTGAAAATAGAGAGTGGGAATTGCAATTAAGCAATAATACCAACATAATATATCAAGTAGTCACAGTGGTAAATCAGACCGACAATTTATAAGCACCAAATGGTCCAAACCAAACCAATCAAAGTACACTATTTAATATCTTATGATTCTTATTAAAGATTATATGGAGTCGTCTTGCTTCAAAAACCAACACCATAAACTTTACTAGTTATTATTCTTTCAAAACTTTACTCATCCGTCCTATAGGGAAAGAAATGAGTCGTACTCATGAAGTCAAATGCGGTAAATTGTCTAAGTCCAGATTGAACACCAAAAATTTTTTTAACGAGGAAACCGCAAATGCAGAAAAACCCCGGGACCTAGTCCAGATTGAACACCACACTGTACTAAGACGCTACAGACACTAGCCTTCTACAAACTAACTTCGGTCTGGACTGTAGTTGAACCCTAATGAATATCACATTGATTCTAGGTATAGTTGTGCTCCTTACGTCTTTGATCCCAGCAGGATACTACGCACTTGATTCCCTTAGCTGATCTCATCCACAACCAAGAGTTGCTACGACCATTTGTTATTTTTGGTTTGAAAACCTCTGTGTGTACGCGTACCCTAAGGTGGCTAGTTTTCCAGCATAAATTTTCGGTTAGAAAACTTCCGCCCGTACGCGTACCCAACCCGTCTCCTTTACCAATGTCACATGCACAAGTGCACACAATTGGTTTCCGACACATGGATTTATACACTAATGTGCGAACACACTATATATGCTTATATCCATAGTTGGTTACATAATCTCAACTCTACATTTCAATCATTGAAACATTCTTCTATAATGTTATAACAGTAGTTATTCACAACCATCGTCATCAAAGCTATTTTCAAGATTGAAACGTCATCATGACTTTCGTCACGGATAAATATGAAAAGTGGTTAAAGAGAAAGCTTACCAATACCTATTTCGAGAAAAAGATAGGCGAGTCAACTCGGCTCGAAATAACAAATGTGTATGTATGAAAACTATCATACTTATACGACTCTGTCTCAAGAGTAGGAGATAGAGAGATAGACTTTTAAGTGATAGATAAGTTCAAGTCTCCACATACCTTTTAGTCGGATGAAGTTCCACTGGTTCCTTGAGTAGTTCTTCGTCTTCGTAAGATGATCGCCATGGAGTCTGGAGCTCAACTACACTAATTTGTCCTAAACCGAGACTTAGCTATAAGTAGTCTAGAAATCAAGACATATAGTTTTGGCAACTAAATTTGACAAACATGATTGAGATAGCAACGCATACGAGTTCCACGAGCAATGCTCTAACAGTATTCATGAATCAAACATATTAAAAAATGTTATGCAATTAAAAGAAAATCTGGACGAAAACTGTGAAAATAAAGAGTGGGAATTGCAATTAAGCAATGAAACCAACATAATTTATCAAGTAGTCACAGTGGTAAATTAGACCGACAATTTATAAGCACCAAATGGTCCAAACCAAACCAATCAAAGTACACTATTTAACATCTTATGATTCTTATCAAAGCTTAAATGGAGTCGTCTTGCTTCAAAAACCAACACCATAAACTTTCCTAGTTACTATTCTTTCAAAACTTTACTCCTCCTTCCTAGAGAGATAAAAATGAGTCGTACTCATGAAATCAAATGCGGGCAATTGGCCAAGGATAAACCATTGATATGAACTTGAAAAGGAGAACAAAAATCACGTTTACACAAAATCAAATGATGGGCAAGCAAGTCGATTTAATCAGAGTAGTTATATACTGATATATCAACATCAATCATCGATTTGCATTATCAGACCACCAAGTTCAACGAATGGTGATGCCTGTTCACCACCAAATAGAACCTGAAACTAAATTGTATGACATGTCATCAATGATAGTAATCGTCAGATGTATAGGATCCCACGGTTAGTATGTCTTGTCAAAATCCTTTGTCAAGGATGTATGTTGGTTGATCCTGTTCCATTCATAGGGTCGGGATCGACCAACAAACAGTTTTTGACCAAGGCATTTGAAAAAACATACTAACCATTGGATCCTAAATATCTGACGGTTACCATAGTTGATGATGTGGCACAGATTCTGGTTTTGAGTTGTGTTTGGTTGTAAACACAGTGTTTAGGGATGCAGATTACAGTTGAATATAGATCACCGTCTTCTTCTCCATGTCTCAGCTCTTTCTGATTACATTTTCTGTAATTTAATTGTAATCGATCTCAAGCCTTAGTTCGCTGAAGAAGAATCCACTTTTCCAGGAAAGACTCGTATGCAAAAATAGTCGTATCCATGAATCAAACATGTTAAAAATGTTATGCAATCAAAAGAAAATCTGGATGAAAACTGAGAAAATAGAGAGTGGGAATTGCAATTAAGCAATAAAACCAACATAATTTATCAACTAGTCACAGTGGTAAATCAAACCGAAAATTTATATGCACCAAATGGTCCAAACCAAACCAAACCAATCAAAGTACACTATTTAACATCTTATGATTCTTATCAAAGCTTAAATGGAGTCGTCTTGCTTCAAAAACCAACACCATAAACTTTCCTAGTCACTATTCTTTCAAAACTTTACTCCTCCTTCCTAGAGAGACAAAAATGAGTCGTACTCATGAAATCAAATGCGGGCAATTGGCCAAGGATAAACCATTGATATGAACTTGAAAAAGAGAACAAAAGTCACGTTTACACAAAATTAAATGATGGGAAAGCAAGTCGATTTAATCAGAGTAGTTATCTACTGATATATCAACATCAGTCATCGATTTGCATTATCAGACCACCAAGTTCAATGAATGGTGATGCCTGTTCACCACCAAACAGAACCTGAAACTAAATTATATGACATGTCATCAATGATAGTAACCTTCAGATGTATAGGATCCCACGGTTAGTATGTTTTGTCAAAATCCTTTGTCAAGGATGTATGTTGGTTGATCCCGTTCCATTCATAGGGTCGGGATCGACCAAAAAACAGTTTTTGACCAAGGCATTTGACAAAACGTACTAACCATTGGATCCTAAATATCTGACGGTTACCATAGTTGATGATGTGGCACAGATTCTGGTTTTGAGTTGTGTTTGGTTGTAAACACAGTGTTTAGGGATGCAGATTACAGTTGAATATAGATCACCGCCTTCTTCTCCGTGTCTCAGCTCTTTCTGATTACATTTTCTGTAATTTAATTTTAATCGATCTCAAGCCTTAGTTCGCTGAAGAAGAATCCACTTTTCCAGGAAAGACTTGTATGCAAAAATAGTCGTATCCATGAATCAAACATGTTAAAAAATGTTATGTAATCAAAAGAAAATCTGGATGAAAAACTGTGAAAATAGAGAGTGGGAATTACAATTAAGCAATAAAGCCAACATAATTTATCAAGTAGTCACAGTGGTAAATCAAACCGAAAATTTATATGCACCAAATGGTCCAAACCAAACCAATTAAAGTACACTATTTAACATCTTATGATTCTTATCAAAGCTTAAATGGAGTCGTCTTGCTTCAAAAACCAACACCATAAACTTTCCTAGTCACTATTCTTTCAAAACTTTACTCCTCCTTCCTAGAAAGACAGAAATGAGTCGTACTCATGAAATCAAATGCGGGCAATTTGCCAAGGATAAACCATTGATATGACTTGAAAAGGAGAACAAAAGTCACGTTTACACAAAATCAAATAATGGGCAAGCAAGTCGATTTAATCAGAGTAATTATCTACTGATATATCAACATCAGTCATCGATTTGCATTATCAGACCACCAAGTTCAACGAATGGTGATGCCTGTTCACCACCAAACAGAACCTGAAACTAAATTATATGACATGTCATCAATAATAGTAGCTGTCAGATGTATAGGATCCCACGGTTAGTATGTTTTGTCAAAATCCTTTGTCAAGGATGTATGTTGGTTGATCCCATTCCATTCATAGGGTCGGGATCGACCAACAAACAGTTTTTGACCAAGGCATTTGACAAAACATACTAACCATTGGATCCTAAATATTTGACGGTTACCATAGTTGATGATGTGGCACAGATTCTGGTTTTGAGTTGTGTTTGGTTGTAAACACAATGTTTAGGGATGCAGATTACAGTTGAATATAGATCACCGCCTTCTTCTCCGTGTCTCATCTCTTTCTGATTACATTTTCTGTCATTTAATTGTAATCGATCTCAAGCCTTAGTTCGCTGAAGAAGAATCCACTTTTCCAGGAAAGACTCGTATGCAAATATAGTCGTATCCATGAATCAAACATGTTAAAAAATGTTATGCAATCAAAAGAAAATCTGGATAAAAAACTGTGAAAATCGAGAGTGGGAATTGCAATTAAGCAATAAAACTAACATAATTTATCAAGTAGTCACAGTAGTAAATCATACCGAAAATTTATATGCACCAAATGGTCCAAACCAAACCAATCAAAGTACACTATTTAACATCTTATGATTCTTATCAAAGCTTAAATGGAGTCGTCTTGCTTCAAAAACCAACACCACAAACTTTCCTAGTCACTATTCTTTCAAAACTTTACTCTTCCTTCCTAGAGAGAAAGAAATGAGTCGTACTCATGAAATCAAATGCGGGCAATTATCCAAGGATAAACCATTGATATGAACTTGAAAAGGAGAACAAAAGTCACATTTACACAAAATCAAATGATGGGAAAGCAAGTCGATTTAATCAGAGTAGTTATCTACTGATATATCAACATCAGTCATCGATTTGCATTATCAGACCACCAAGTTCAACGAATGGTGATGCCTGTGCACCACCAAACAGAACCTGGAACTAAATTATATGACATGTCATCAATGATAGTAACCGTCAGATGTATAGGATCCCACGGTTAGTATGTTTTGTCAAAATCCTTTGTCAAGGATGTTTGTTGGTCGATCCCTTTCCATTCATATAGGGTCGGGATCGACTAACAAACAGTTTTTGACAAAGGCATTTGACAAAACATACCAACCATTGGATCCTAAATACCTGACGGTTACCATAGTTGATGATGTGACACCGATTCTGGTTTTGAGTTGTGTTTGGTCGTAAACATAGTGTTTAGGGATGCATACTACAGTTGAATATAGATCATCGCCTTCTTCTCTGTGTCTCAGCTCTTTCCGATTACATTTTCTTTAATTTAATTGTAATCAATCTCAAGCTTAGTTCGCTGAAGAAGGATCCACTTTACCAGAAAAGGCTCATATGCAAAAATAGTCGTATCCATGAATCAAACATGTTAAAAAATGTTATGCAATCAAAAGAAAATCTGGATGAAAAGTGTGAAAATAGAGAGCGGGAATTGCAATTAAGCAATAAAACCAACATAATTTATCAAGTAGTCACAATGGTAAATCAAATTGAAAATTTATAAACACCAAATGTTCCAAAACAATCAAAGTACACTATTTAACATCTTATGATTCTTATCAAAGCTTATATGGAGTCGTCTTGCTTCAAAAACCAACACCATAAACTTTCCTAGTTACTATTCTTTCAAAACTTTAGTCCCCCGTCTTAGAGAGAGAAATGAGTCGTACTCATGAAATAAAATGCGGGAAATTGGCCAAGGATAACCATTGATATGAACTTGAAAAGGAGAACAAAAGTCACGTTTACACCAAATCAAATGATGGGCAAGCAAGTCGATTTAATCAGAGTAGTTATCTACTAATATATCAACATCAGTCATCTATTTGCATTATCAGACCACCAAGTTCAATGAATGGTGATGCCTATTCACCACCAAACAGAACCTGAAACTAAATTATATGGCATGTCATCAATGATAGTAACTTTCAGATGTATATGATCACACGGTTAGTATGTTTTGTGAAAATCGTTTGTCAAGGCAGTTTGTTGGTTGATCCCGTTCCTTATTCGTAAGGGTATAATTGTAAAAAATACTTAAACATGCTCTCTCTTTTCCTTGTCTTAATAATTGTGCAAACTACAAATAGATCAATTATTTTGGGATGGAGGGAGTACGACTTAATGTATACTACAATAACGCAGTTGTACCTGTTGTAGTTTCCATGCTTGTGGTTAACATCACTTGTTACATCAAATGAAAGATCAAATTCATATTACATGAATAAATTTAAATCAAACACAAACCCGGTAAAGATATAAGAGAATAGAATCTGAAAAAATAATAACTTAAACATACTTTGATCCTAAATAGTAGATTCAAGATTAAAGGTCAGATGAAAGGTGTATGGTTGAAGGAAACTTAACAAAATTAGACTAAGGGTTTCATACTAAACCAACGTATAACATCCCTAAACCTGAAGTTTATAGACTAAACCGAACAAAAATAAACTGATCTTAGATGGACATGACTAAAGGGTTCAAATTAAAAAATTGTAGGAAACACGGTTGCAACCAAAAATAACATAACTTTAGCACAAATGGATCCTAAACTTGAAGTTCAAACCCATAATATGTTGATCTTAAAAGGAAAAAACTAAAACCGCTAAGCCATGACCTCAAAGACCGTCAGATATACATATTATATGTGCTTATGTATGCTAAAACTTATTCCACAACTCATAAAATAAAAATTAAAAACAGATTGCACTACCACCCAAATCTGTATTAAGTTTGTTTAGCGTATAATATCAGGATATCAGCTTGTGAACTAAGATAACACTAACAGAAAAACAATTGTTTTTAGTACTATCTAACAACATAGTTCAAGACAAGCATCTTCTTTCTTCAGAATAAGAAATCAGTTTAATAGTGAAACGAATTTTACACCTGAACATGAATGAAGTCCAACTCTCCCTGCTTCACAGTGATGCTAATTGTAAAAAGGCACGAACTCCCCTTCATCTAGGGAGCGCAAGCTCTTGAGACTATCATGGATACATGATGGAATGACCTTTTGAGTGAAATTTCATGCCACCTAGGATACACAAAATTTAGAGAAAGTGAAAACAGAAAACTGGATTGTGAGGATAAACACATATACTATAACCGAGAAGAAGCAACTGATAGAGAATACCTCAGGAACAAGACAACAGAAAGCACCATACCTAACTGAAGGTTATGGTTGGGAAATATCGGTCATGATTACATGAAGTCAGTAATAATAGGTCAGAGGTGTATTTAGGATCGAAAAATCTAATGGAATCACATTCTCAGATCTTGGTTAACTTTGTTATATGCAACTTCATAATCAGGGCTAGCACATCATAAATTTCTAGCATTTTGATTTTTCTCTCATTTCTGTTATCAAGCTGCACGCATTAGGTTTTCAATCAGGTGGGCTGAAGAGGAACTACCAATGCAAGAAGGAAATCAAAAGTATAATGTACCTTTTTTCCCTGTGCTTCTTCCATAAACATGAAAATCGCGAATTATATCAGGTTAGCTAAATGCAAGGACGCCCATAGTCAACAATAATGGTACTTCACTCTGGACAACATAGTCATCCAATTCAGCCCCCTGTGAGTAGAAATTTAGATGCATAACAAAGATATATAAGAAAAATAAAGACCGAAAAGATACTAAAATTAATCCAAGCAAAATAGCATCATTTAAACCTATAACATATAGTGTTAACATTACTTGAACTTTATTACAACTCATCCCATTTCGATTCGTACACTTACAATTAAAAATCAGAATACGATGGACGTGAACTTACCTTATACACCACAAAAAGTTAGAAATTCATCTCATTAACCACTGCACTCATACTACCAAATCCACCATCTGATCTGTGTGAGATGAACACAGATTTAATTTTGAGTTGAACACAAATTCCCAGCAGTTGATGGATCATACTTTTGAGATGTGCAAATGGTTAGATAGTTAAATAGCTGTCTCCCTAGTGATGCTTGCCATTATGGGTGTTTCAAGAACAAAAGCCCCCTGTCGAGGAAGTAGCATTATAAATTTCAGGATCCGACTGACAAGTTTATGGCGCTCTTAAGTCAACTAAAAATACATTAAGCTACATTATATGCTCGACCCTCATATTCATTGCACAACATCCCACAAAGTATGAATAAACAACATGAACTATTAACCCAAGGTGAAGATGCAAACATAAATTCCTAAGATTAACATTTGATCAGAATTTAATATTTTGAATTTCCCAAATGTAGCACATCTTGATGTATAACTTTTTCCTTATAAGCAAAATAACGTGTTCTAAATTACCATGAAACGTCAAAATTTCCCTATGTACAACAGAGATTCTACAGAGAAAAAGATAATTAAGTATCAGACGTATGGGCAGCTTTTACTTGAGGAGTCATGGGCATATGAGGGGTGACCTCTGGCGTACGAGCTACGCCAGGCAGATGAGCAAGTGGTACGCAAGAACATGAATGCTTATGTAATTGGATTCCATGCCAACCTTAGTAATAAAGAAAATTGTTTATCAGTTATGAGTGTAAATTGCAAGAGTAAGAAGAAGAAACAAAATAGGGCAGGAAAATAATAAGATCATTCAATTGCACCAAACGGGTTTTTATATACTGCTTATACACAGTCAAAAAATGTGAAAACAATCAAAATCAGGTTAGATAAGAAGAAAAAGAAGCACATGCCATTAGAAATCTGAGGTCTAGAATAATACCTGGATAAATTCTAAAATCCTACAGAGTGATTTATTTTCCAATTGTTTCCGTGGCTTTCAATGAGAAATAAGAGATAACGTTCACCGTAAAATATCATAGCATAAAAAGGCATGATCAAGCATAGTTGATAAAAAAGATACAATTTACAGGTTAAATATCTCAATCCAAAGAGGACTTGATTGGGAACATGATTCCAGCTAAAGATTAAGAGATAAGACCTAGAATTTTCTATTGAATTCGTTTTTTTTTTTTTTTATGTTTTGTCCTACTATCCATTATATTCTCCGTACTCAACTTCTAAAATTAATTTGACTGTGGCCGAAAACAAATCATGTAAATATACAAACAATGTACTGTATTGAATATCAAAAAATAATACTGGGAGATTGAGAAGAAGAAGATCAAACAAAAAAGGCTTCGGATTTATTTGTCATGACACTTTTTCGAACAATGAAAAAACAAAAACAATATTACAGAATCAAGTTGTTCTTGGGTTCAAAGCCCGCCAAAAATAACAGGCTGAACAAATCAGATTAAAAAATTCTGTGATAAATCAGAACTAACCTTTTTTTCAAAAAAAATATACAATTACCTAAACTGATTTTTATTGATAACGAAAAAATCAACAACCTAAAAGCTCAATATCATCCCTCACTCTAGAATAAAAGTAGCACTGGTGGAGCTTACCCTCTCTCCTATTGGTTGGTGAGCGTAACCTCGCGCTCTCATTGGCTAATTGAGAAACCATTCATATTCGTCGGATGAAATTTCGTTAGATATGGTGCATTGATCTTACAATGTACGGTGTAGATTGGGTGGATTGTTAGGACACACGCGACGGACGGCCTCATTATTTAGAAAAATTGTTATATTAATTTCGTGCATTTATTGTGAAGATCCAGAAAATAAAAAAAACTACTATATTAATTTCGGATATTTATGATTAAAATAAAAAAAAATCAATTCAACATATTTATGGAATAAAATTATATAATTTATATTTTTTGAATCTTTTATAATTTCATGTATTTATTTTAGAAAATTCAGAAAATAAAAAAAAATACTATATTTCTAACATTTATGGATAAAAAAAAATATTCAACGTATTTATGGATAAATTAATGAGATTTATATATTTAAAATCTTTGTAGGAAAAAAAGAAAAAAAAATATAGAAATGACAAAAAGTTTACTATATTAATCTTTATTAGTCTTTTATAATTT
>NC_039368.1:67824171-67835220 GCF_003573695.1 Papaver somniferum | reverse complement strand
AATTTCATACCAGTTGTAAAGGTTTCTTTATAGCCAAAAGGTTTGGAAAAAAATAATCATATTACAAATACACGAAAAAATTCCAATTATATAATACTTCTATTTTGTCGAAGAAATTCCTTTTTATGTTGCAAATATTTAACTAATTTTATAAGTCCCGTATATTTTTTCTTTTTTAATTGTCTTCTGTAATCAAATAATCTCAAATTATAATAAACTATATAGATTCTAAGATATCGATTGATATTATTACCAAAACCAAATATTTTTTAAAGTTTAATGACTCTTTATATAAGAAACTATAGCAAAAACCACATTTGTTTACGACCTGTTTTTTTTCTTTCATAGTTGTTTGTTTTCTTTCATTGTTGTTTTTTCTATTGTTTCTTGAAATTGAGATTTCTGATGGCTAATCTATTTTCGTTATTTGATTTGTAGGTACAATCAATACTTCCAAAAGAAGTTGCGGCAAAGAGAGAGCTCATGAATACTGACCATTGTAGTTACTGACATTTATGTTCTTTTGTAACACCCGACGATTATAATTAATCATTCCTTATGTTTCCAATTGATAATTTTCGTTAAATCAACATGGTTCTTCCCTTTATTTCAACCTCAAACAATAGTATCACTTTATTTTCACAATCAATAATTTATATCTTACGCAAACTTGGGTAGTGCATATGGTCTCGGAGACATAGTTGGTTGTTTTCCACTGCTCCATTAAATATTAATTATACTTTCAGTGAAATGTCTTTTAAGTTTATTGTCTACTTAGAGCATTCACTCATTTAGGCTCTATTTTGGAGCTTTTTACCTACACAATCAAGCAAAAGAAGAAAGAGTAAGCTAGAAATCAAAAAGTTCCTCAGTTTTTTACTGATTTCCTTTTTCTTTTTTTTTTTTTATTTTGATTTTGTGGATAGTGGTTTCTCAATTTAGAATAAACAGAGATGGGGTTTGAGTTCTCATCACATTATGAGTTTGTCGGTTCGATGGTTGTCAGTTCGATCCCGATGGGAATTAGGGTATGATTTCTTCTTCTATTTATGTTGATCGGCTTTTGCATATTTTTTTTTTGTTTTTGTCTATTTCACTACATTACTCGCATAAGTGTAGGTTGTCCCTTGCAGTGAGGAACTCAATAAAGGCCTCACACGTGCAGTTAATATGATCGGTTTCTGAAGAATTAGTGCATTTATTTGATGGGAAGCACTTCATATGCTTAGCATTATTTAGAGCACGTCAACCTATTTTATATTTGTATCGTGTATTTTTTTAGTGTCTCTAATATCAGATATTGATACAACTATGTAGTGAGTGTGATTTTTCATTTAAATACAGGTTATTGGAATCTGGATGAGCAGTTGAGTTGGCCGTTTGATTTTTAACACAAGTATATAATTTCTGGAGAAAGATATATCGGTGCATCTCATTGATCACATCTTCTTTGACGAGGAACACTTCATATGCTTGGCACTATTTAGAGATGGAAATCTATTTTATATTTATATCGTATGTTTTTTTAGTTTCTCTAATATCAAATATTGGTATAACTATATAGTGAGTGTGATTTTTCATTTAAATACAAGATGTTGGAGCCTGGGATAGCAGATGAGTTGGCCGCTTGATTTTTAACGTAGGTATATAAATATATATTGGTGCATCTCATTGATTACATCTTCTTTGACGGGAAGCACTTCATATGCTTCGCACTATTTAGAGTTGGCAATATATTTTATATATCGTGTGTTTTCTTAGTGTCTCTAATATTAGATATCGATACAACTATATAGTGAGCATGATTTTTCATTTAAATATAGGTTGTTGGAGCCTGGAAGAGAGGTTGAGTTGGCCGCTTGATTTTTAACCCAAGTATATAATCTCTGAAGATATTTATAAGTGCATCTCATTGATTACATCTTCTTTGATGGGAAGCACTTCATATGCTTCACATTATTTGGAGCTGGCAATCTATTTTATATATATATATATATATCGGTTGTGTTTTTAGTGTCTCTAATATCAGATATTGAATCAACTATATAATGAGTGTGATTTTTCATTTAAATACAGGTTGTTGGACCCTGGAAGAGCAGTTATTTTGGCCACTTGATTTTTAACACAAGTATATAATTTCTGAAGAAAGATATGTCAGCGCATCTCACTAATTACATGTTCTCCGATGGGAAGAAACTCAAACGCTTTGCACTATTTACAGTTGACACTCTATTTTATATTCATATCGTTTTTCTTCTTTCTTTTTTTTTGGGTCTCTAATGTCATATATCAATACAACTATATAGTGTTTGCGATTTTTCATTAATCTACAAGAAAATGGAGTCTGGAAGAGCGGTTGAGTTGGCCACTTGATTTTTAATGCAAGTATATGGTTTCTGAAGAAAGATATATTCGTGTATTTCCTTGATAACATCTTCTTTGACGAGAAGCACTTCATATGCTCTGCACTATTTATAATTGACGACTATTTTAAATTGATATCGTGATTTTTTTAGTGTCTCTAATATATCATATACCGATACCTATATAGTAAATATGATTTTTCATTTAACTGCAAGAAGTTGGATTCTGGAAGAGCAGTTAAGTTAGTCGCTTGATTCTTATTACAAATATATAATTTCTAAAGAAAGATATACCAGTGCATGTCCTAAATTACATCTTCTTTGACGGGAAGCACTTCATATGTTTGCACCATTTAGAGTTGACAATTATTTTATATTAATGTCGTGTTTCTTTTAGTGTTTCTAATTTCATATATCGATACAACTATAAAGCGAGTGTGATTTTTCATCATATAACTACCGATTTCTTTTGTTTTATATACATGAAGTACTACTTACTGATTTCAAAGGTTGATATTTCAAATGTAATTTCTTAAAGACGACTTCTTAATCTCCAACACTTTATACAATGCGTAATAGGTGAATTTGGTTTCATAAGTTAATCTACTATATAATAATTGGTGTTCTCATTTTACACTGTAATTGTTAATTGGGACCCTTCTGGGACGGGCCCGTCTCACCAAATGGGGATCAATTCCCATGGTACCCGATATGTAGCACAGGTTAAATACTAAAAAGAATCTTATTACATTTTTGTATTTATAGTTTAAACTATTTTACTTTTGAGATTATTTTACCTATTTATTTTAGTTTATTTATAAATTTATAAAATTGATTATCTTTTTTTTAGATGCTTGAAATTGGTTTTCAAAACCATGTGAGATCTTTAGATAATAATAGTATTACATATTTGATAATTAGAAATTTTCAATTACATAGTTTTAATTATTAGTTGTTAATCTGTTAGATAGTAATTTTATAGTAGCTTATTAGGATTTTCATTGGGACGGGTGAGGGGCGAAGCCCCGCTTCAGTGGACATGGACCAAAAGGGTAAAATATTCCAGCAATCCCGGTGCGTAGCACGGGTTTCAAACTAGTTAGGGTTTTAATAGAGATAGTGAGATATATACCTCCACAACTAGAGGTACTTTGTTGGTTACTTCTTTAATCGATGGAATTGTTTCGTCTATGAACTTGGTTATAATAGCGGAATCGTAATCGAGTTGAACCTCTGCTTCACTTCCTCTGAAATCCATAGGGTTGATAGTAGAATGCTAACTGTTGATTTAATTTTTGTTTTTTCCTTTTTATCTGCTGCCGAAACTGGGGAACACAGAGAGAGGTTTAGGGTACAAAGAGATCCGAGAACGACGAACACAATTTTTTTCATTATTTTGCTTAATTTGCTATATTTGTGTAACCTGTATTTTTTCCCCCACACGCGACTTGATTAACAACTTCGTAAGTCTTCTCGACCGTCAAAGCAAAAACTCCATCCGAAGCTTCCCCACCGTCGGATGATGACTCCTATTTAACGTCATCCATATGATAGCCCTAACTATCATGGAGACAAACCTCGTACCTTTCTATAAGGGGGACTAGGTATCACCAGGGCCTTACGGCCCCGGCTCAACCTGTGATCAGTGTCATGCGTCAAGAAATTTTCTGGCATATAACTCAGGGTTTTTAACCTGATATGTTTCGTGAAAATATTTTTAAAATAACTAATATGCTTATATTAGTATCCAGGTATCACCATTTATTGTTTGTTCATTCATTCCAGGATAATTTAAGTGACTATTGATAAATCGTGAACACCATCCACCTGTTAGAAGTATTCGCATAACCTGGCTTAAGTGGATGATGTAGAGTTTTTATTTATCAAATTAGAACACGCAAGTCTAGTTTGAATATACATATAGTCGTTTGCCCAAGGATGAATTATTTTCTTGAATTAATAAAAAAAAAATATTTTGAAGGAAAGTTACTTTAAACATTTCAAAGCAATAAGTCAAAAAAATAATTAAAACAATGCCAGGAAATCTATTCTGCAAAAACAAAAAGTCCGACGTGTATAATAAATCAAATTATCAAAATAATAATTAGGTAAACAGTAAGGTAAATAATGCATAAGCTATTGAAGTTATCCAAGAAATAGTTAATTAATGCCTTTTAAAACAACAACAAAATCTGGTGAACTGCACGATAATATGAACAATATTATAAAATGGAGTTATAGCATTGCTTTCCAAGAACATTAATAACAACAGAATTTGAGATCCATTATATAAAGACTAATCGCAAAAATGAATATTTTTTTTGATCCATCCATGAATTTCAAGCTTTTGTCTTTGGCATTCCACTATTCTTGCATAGTTGTATTCCTTTTTGGAGCACAGGTTTTATCTACTTCAGTGTTGTATGTACAGTATGTGTCTTTCATAAAATAGGGATGGCCGCAATAGATCACAAAAAGTTCAGTCAACATATTCCTATCAAGAACCGAAAATAATGGCTTAACATCAAGGGTGTTAATTAGTATGGACAATTATTTTTTTTTCCTTTTTTATACATTGCATTCTATTCACCATCTTCATTTTTTTCTCTTCAATAGTTTTTTTTGTCATTATTAATCGCTCTCCTGTTTTGGAGCTTAGATGTAAACGATAATGTATTGTATAAAAACTTCCTCACTGATACTGACATGGTTATCTACAACCTTGATAGTAAATTTTGGTACCACAGATAAATAAACTATGAAAAGAGTCGATCAAGTCTCGACAAAAAATCCATGTAGTTTCACAAAATAAACTAAGGAGATATGTAAATATAATAAAAGATGGGACAAAAAATTAACATGCCCGAATAGCCTAGTTATTTTCCAAGTACACATAAGGTCATGAGTTTGACTAAATATAATCAAAAGGTTCAGAACTACCTCAACTTTAGTATCTAATTTAATTTACTTGATTAAGTTGTAGTGAATCTGACATGATTCGAACACGCAACCTTCAAACACGGAGTTAGACGCGTTATTATTGCGCCAAAGATTCGTATTATTGCACATAAATCAGGGATTAGTTTAAACAGTAAGGGGTTCGTAGAAGGTCCAGCCATGAGATCCCCATAACTCAAATGGTTATATGCTATTGGTTATATAGAAAACACATGAAATATATAAAGACATATTTGTTGGGGTACAACTATTATGTGCAATATTACTACACACTTGAAAAACATGGACTATTAAAAATTAAAATCCAAACTATAAAGTGTTTAGTTGATATTATGATAATTTGCTGCTAAATTAGTTAAACGGATAGACCTTTATCTCAAAAAGGATTGTTTTCCGTAGTCTGTTTGTCAAGCCTTGGTAGAATTACGCACGTCATATGTGTAGAGTATGTAGACTTTGTTTGTCTTATTAATGACCGAGAGCATGAAAGACCACAACGATAACATCTACCACAATGCAGGCAAAGCAAAATCATACAAATGCATACTAAATTCGATAAAAGAAAGAGGAAAAACCCCATATTAGATTTAGTAGATATTCCAAACTAACAATGTTTTCGCAGTTTTTAATATAATTACCTAAAGCATTGAAACTTCACTATTTAACAAATTGAATTCATATTATAACCAAAACAACAAAAAATTTGATTGATAAAAACCCTCGTGGTATGAGTTTTCTAATTAAAAAAAAATGAAAGTTTACCTCTTAAAGTTTTCTTTGGGAAAAAGAAATAACTGTGGTATTACAACAACAACTTTCAAAGTGACGCTGGCTTTGGTATTGATATGCCTTTTAAACAGTTTCAGGCGTTTTCTCAAACATTTTGGAATAAGTCTAACTAAAATTGTTCCAAACTTATTAAATTACAAAATTTGATGGTACATTACCTCGAATAATCCCCTCCCCCCTCGCCCCCCGTTTTTTTTTTTACTTTCAAGGTGAATATTTTATAAATAGAAAATGTAATAAGGCCAAAGGACCCCAAGTAAAAGGCTAATCCCACCCAAAATATGACTTTGTTTTATGTATACACTATCAAGATTCAATAAGAACCTTCTAGTGTGTGATTAAATCACAGGAACAGAGTGCTCAGAACCATCTTTCATTGTTTCCCCAGATATAAATCAGAGTTTTAACCTCAATGATGGTTTCTGCAACTTCTTTTCGTCTCTTATGAGCTATTACTTTGTGGTTTCTTTCATTTCAGAGTACCCATCAAACATCAAAAATGATATAGGGCCAAATTTTTCTTCCGAGGCATGTTCCTCCCTCAGTGAAATTTCCACGCCTACAATTGTATTGTCAGTGTTCCTCCTTGAACCCACCTTATGTTATAGCGATTTATAGAATAGATCCAGATTTATGTGAGTAATCACAATGCATTAACATATGATTGACTATTTCTTGATGGGAGTTGCAGAGAGAGAAAGTTGTGATCTGAATTTGACATTTTGAGCTCCGGACAACATAAAAAACTGAAGCTTTCGTGGAACAAACTTGATACAGGTGTATGAATAAGGGACTTCAATATCTGTAGAGAATTTTTTTCAATGATATCGTGGTAGCACACTTGTGCCTTGAAACCTCCAGGTTTTGTGCATATGAGCTCATCTTCTGCTGAATCATCAAGAGTTGGGGGAGAGCCTAGAACTGGAGAATAAAATCCAGCATCTCAGGCATCTCTTGTTGAGTTGGATTTCTTTTTGATTCAGATCCCATGCTTCATCGGCAACCGAATTGAAGCTTCTTTCTTCTTTTCTAGATTGAAAATATTAGGAAACCTAATTAAGCTTCATAGATTGATTTCTTATCCCACCAAAAGCTAAAAACATTACCTTTATTTATCTATAGAGTTGAGATTTGCTCCACTATATCTTTCTGCCTTTGAATGTTTTTCCACATATCTCTTCCTCGAGGTTTCTTCGAGTTCTTCACCCATAATGCTTTATGTGGAGTCTGCATTTTTTTTTTGAATGACCTTTCTCTATAGTTGTTTTTTTTCTCTTTTGCAAATCACCAAGACCATTTAGCTAAGAGAGCCTTGTTGGTCAGCTTTAAATTTCTGATGCCTAAACCACCAAGATGCTTTGGTTTGCAATCCCTATCCCAAGCAATCCAATTTATTGTATTTGTTTTTCAGTAGTTGAACCCGATATAAAGTTTCTCATGATTCAACTTATTTCTACACTTGCAGGAATTTGAAATATTGACATATAGTAAATTTGGAGGCTTGAGAGATATGTTCTGATCAGAAGTACTCTCTGTGCTTTGGTGAAGAATCTTTTTTTCCAAGGTGTCAGCTTTTTCTGAAAATTTTCCACTACGGAGTCCCATTTTGAGCTGTTTCTTGATGTTGTACCTACTTCCATCCCCAAGTACTTAAGTGATAAAGATTTTACTTTGCATATTTGAGTAGTTTTTATTGAGAATACTGAATGGGGACTCAACAATTAAGAAAAAAATCCAGATGATCGCCTCTAGTGGCTTCGTAAAACCTAAAAAGAGCATGAAACTTTGTGGCGGTGACTAAATATAACCTTTCTTTTCTTTGTTAAATACAACCTTCATCAAAAAAAATAAAAATGAATTGTAAACCAATTCTGAAGTACGTGTGATTACCCACATTCTATTTCGTTTCATATTTGATTCATTTAACCTTCCATGAGATTATAATCTTTCTACTCAAGATCACAACAACAAAACATGAGGAAAACGAATTCATACTATGATTACCTTAATCAGGTGATTGTGATCTTATTATTAATCTAATAATCTAATTTGTTCCCATATGGGAAATTTGAGATTGTAAGCTACTCCCTTCAGAAATTTTAATCTTTCTAAGTTCTCCTAGATTGGAGTGGAAGTTATCCGAATGATGGTTCAAGAAACCCAAAACGGTACTAATTTGCTCCTCCGGTGATTGGAAACTCATTCCAATCAAGGATTCATCATGAATTCGTCTTGCAGTTTTTGTGATTTGATTTTCCATTTGCTTTCATTACCATGTTTTCTTCGTTTTTACGCTGATTTATTTCCCTCTCATAGCCGCGTTTTTTATTTTCTTAGGGCTCTAGTTTTTTTCTTTCCTTTAGGGTTTTAACCTTGCTTCCATGCCGAGAATCACACGGCCTTTTTCTCGTGCTTCTTTGTGCACACCTTCACACCAGCTTCCCCTACCTCCTCCATGACAATCACAGACTCCTCTCCTTCTTCAGTAGAAGTCGTCTCCGACAACGTTTGCCACTGCCCTTTCAAGAGTCTCCATGGATGCCCTGATGGAGTTCATGGAAGAGGTTACGTCAAAGGGTCTTTCCTGAAACACCTTCATGACAAGCATCTCTTCTCGGAAGACAGCAGGAACATTGTCCGTGACTTAATTGCCAAGGATTTGATTGTTTATCGTGGTTTGGAGAAGGCTCTATATAACCTTCGTATGTGGTTATGCAGCAAGTGCTTGTATCTACATGCTTGGACGAAATCCTGCAAGGGGAGAGAAGGGATTGTACATGATTTTATTCCAGGGCCTTTTAGTGGAGAAGGGTCAAACTTTTTGATTTATAGTTTGGACAATCCGGAAGAGGTACAAGATGTGTTACAGGGTGTGAGTTTAGAAGATGATAACGCTGTGGTTGATGCAGGTTCAGGGGGGAATGACAGTGGTGCTATAGAGTTTCTCTCTACTTATTTGCTTAATGTTGTGCTTCAACAACAACTCCCTACTGTCACTTTCATCCCCCACAAGTACAGGATTGCATTTTCGAGGGCTCTCAAGGCATGTCTCAATCGGATTCTAGAAAGTCCGAGCACTCTGTTAGATTGGATACGATTTCTCTTTCTTCCCATTTGCACTCTGTTATTATATCAACCGAAGAGCTCTGCTGAAAAAAGGTCCTGTAACCGTAAGCGTTTACAAGTGGCAGCTATTCTACAAGCGCTTAATGTTTGGAAGGAGCCAAATGGTTGCTTTACTTTGGTAAACAAGCTGCTACAACAGCCGGTTAGGTGGGGATCTAGGAAATCTGATGAGAAGAGAATTGATGAGAAACAGCATGGGGCAGCTAACATTATAGCCTGTCAGAGGAAGATCAACTCAAGGCACTTCGAAGCTGCCATACAAGTTTTGTCTTCGTATGATGTCGCCCCTTATGATGAGAAGACTTATCTGGACTTGTTATACAAACATCCATTAGCCTCCCCACCTGAGGTTCACATAGACGATATCACTGCGGATCCCATCTTTGTGGATTCCAAGGCTGTTTTGGGAGCTATTAAAAGCTTCCCTAAAGGTACATCGTGTGGTCGAGATGGTTTACGGGCGAAACACTTAGTTGATGTTCTTAGTGGAGCGGCGGCAGCAGTGGCGGATGACTTGCTTGTATCTATCTCTGGGGTTGTCAACCTTTGGTTGTCTAGAAATGCCCTAGTGAACTGGGCGAATACATTGCTAGCGCCCCGCTGACTCCTTTGCTTAAGCCGGGAGGAGGTCTTAGGCCTATTGCAGTCGGTACAGTTTGGCGTAGACTAGTTTCTAAGGTGGTTGCTTTTGCTGTTGGAAAGGACATGACTTCTTATTTAGGAGATTACCAATTCGGGGCTGGTGTTCCTGTAGGAGGTGAGGGTATTTTACATGTTATAAATCGCCTTTTAGAAATGAAGGGTCATTCGGACAAAATGTCAATGTTGCTAATTTACTTTTCTAATGCTTTCAACATGGTGAGAAGATCTAAGATCATCAAGGAAGTCCGCCTTCATTGTCCAGGTATTTCTCGCTAGGTAGAATTTTACTACTTACGTCCAGCTAAGCTTTATTATGCCCAATATATTTTGTCTTCTTCTCTTGGTGTGCAACAAGGTGATCCCCTTGGGCCCTTGTTATTTGCATTGACACTTCACCCCTTAGTGAAGACCATTGCTTCTTGATGCAAACTCGACTTGCACGCTTAGTACCTTGATGATGGTACAATAGTTGGTGATACTTTAGAGGTAGCTAAGGATTTGCGTATAATTAAAACTGAAGGACCAGGCAGGGGGTTACATTTCAATATAAAGAAAACGGAAGTCTTTTGGCCTTCTCTTGATCCCAGGAGTACAATGGATGGTGTTTTCCCTCTGGATATTGGTAGGCCTTCTAAGGGTGTTAAAATTTTGGGTGGTACAGTGAATTTAGGTATGGACTTCATTAGCGACATGTTGTTGAATAGGGTGCACAAAACTGTTCAACTGATGGACGCGATCAAAAAACTCAAGGATCCTCAAAGTGAGATGCTTTTACTTCGAAACTGTATTGGTGTGTCTAGACTTTATTTTTCTATGCGAACTACCAATCCTGCTGCTCTACAACCTGCCACTGATCTCTTTGATGACCAGCTTTATCAGTACTTGAGGATTCTGATTACTGGGGATGGTGCGAGTTTTGGTCCTTTGCATAAGAGATTAGCTACCTTACCTATTAAGGATGGCGGACTTGGCATTTATACCATGGTTGATACTCGTGCTTACTGTTATCTTGCTTCTCAAAGTCAGACTACTTCAGTACAGAAAGTCATCCTTGGTAATTTATTCTCAACGGAAAAAGGTTCGGCTTATCAGTTGGCTCTTCAGACCTTCACCCAGGTATGTGTATTACCGTCTACTTACAGTGTCGATGATACTGTCCCTCCCCCCCCCC
>NC_039368.1:67767134-67824086 GCF_003573695.1 Papaver somniferum | reverse complement strand
CCCCCCCCCCCCTCCCTTCCATGCATTCCCTGGCAGTAGTTTATTTTGATGCCGTTAAGAAGCAAATCCCAGACCAATTTCATATGTCTGCAAGAGATTCTATCCTATGTAAATGTAACCATGTCAAGCATGCTCAAGACTATCTTTTGGCGGTACCCATTAGTGGGCTTAATCAATGCCTCGGACCTAGACAATTTAGAGTTGTGCTTTGTTATCATCTGGGTATTCCTTTATTTGTTGAGAATAGTTTATGCCGAAGTTGTAACAAATCTATGGACATTTTTGGTGATCATGCGCTTTATTGTGCTAAATATATTGGATATAAGTTTCTCCATGATTTTGTTCGTGATGTTTTCATTGACATTTTTTACAAAGCTAATGTACTTGCGCGCAAGGAGGTTTCTCTCGGTCTTCAGTCGGATGATGGAAAAGATCTAAAACCTGCTGATATCCTTGTCCTTAACTGGGAAAACAGGCAAGATGTTTGTATGGATGTTACAGGTGTCTCTCCATTCACTGGTGATGGTGTCCGCTCCTTCGCTCCTGGTAAGGCTATTTCTGGTGCGGTTTCACGTAAACGTACCAAATACTCGGACAAGTGTGCTGCACATGGTTATGGTTTGGGTGTTCTAGCTTCTACACCCTAGGGGAACTTGGTGAGGACACTCTGGTTTTTTTCAAGCGTCTAAGGAATTGTTTGGTTAGCAATGACGCTAGTAGTTGCTTAGGTAGTTTCATTTTTTATCGTTTAGGCGTATCAATTCAAAGAGGAGTTGGCGCCCAGCTTGTCGCTAGGTTGCCAACCAAAAGCTTTGTGTAATTCATTTATTTTAATAAATAAATACTAATTTTAATATTAAAAGATAAAAAAGAATGAGCTAAAATTTGTGTTCGGAGTGCTTTACGACCATATGATTAATATTGTATAGTGTCTATGGTAGGTTGGGAAACCTACAATAAATATACTGCAAGTGCACAGTGTCTAACTAGTAGAACAATGGCAACTACAGGTCGTTTCCACGGGGAGTGTGAAATACTCTACCAACCAATACCAAAAGCTAAGTAATCAACAAGATGATGTTTAACGATTTTTCAGATATTCGGAACAAAATGAAATAATAAATAAATTTAACGATAAACATAATTGATGGGTTATTAGGGTTTTTGGTTTCCACCAAAAATATATTCCATGCTTTTTCAAATACTGTTTCTCCGCTCTAGTTTTCTTCACTTCATGAGTAGTGATTCTAAAGCATTACCTATCAATCCTAAAGTATATTATGTCAAAGAATTTAACCCAAGTACGCCATATCAATTGAAAAGCATAAATAATCAAGAAAATCACATGAACAACAAAATACCAAGCTTTGTGAAGAAAAACTACTAGTCATTCAAATCATTATTAAGCATATAAATGTAGAGTTTACATAATAAAATTGGTTTCTACCTAAACCCTAACATGGATCTAGCTAGTCATGGCTTTCTCAAAAGTCATAAATAAATTTAAATCAAAACGACAAGCTAATGAAAAGAAACGGAAACACAAATTGCAAACCCTATTTCCTGTTCACGGCTTTGTGCCGCCTCCAGCCGGCCTCCTTCTTCCCAGTTGCGGCTCTGTAGCCGGCTTCCCCTCTTTCTTCTGTTCGTTTCTGTTCATATAGGTGCTGCTTCGAGATTCATAAGACCTAGCAACCTTTGCAAGGCCCAGTCCATTCGGTCCATTTAACTCCAGTACCAATCGACATTTCCTAACCCTCTCAGATTCAGTCTCGGCACCGGTTCGAGCCAGCACCACTTTCTGTCCGTTCAGCCGAGCAGATCACAATCTCCACAAATTCTCGACGCAAGACCAGCCACTCCACAATTCTTCTTCAACTGACTGCTTTCACGGCTTGAAATAGTTGTTAAACTGCTGATTTCTCGAGCTCCATAATAACTCAACGCTTCAAAACTCCGTATTCAGATAAGGACAATCTAATCCTCCCTGTCCGTCCATTGTTGAAATCCATGGACAACCGATGGAAGCAATCACTAGTTCCTGAATTAACAAACCCAACTTCAATATATTCCAGGAACAATCAATCTGTTAACTCAACAGTACCTTCAGTTTAGTAGAAGTTCGATGCCATCTCCATTTTGTCCGGCTAAGTCTCAGCTTTATCCTCTTCTCAATCCAGCTCATACGACTTCACCTCCATTAATCTCTCACAGCATGTACAACGGATGGAGCCATGTCTTTACTCCATGTGTTCTCAGCCCTGACCAACACCACGAATACCCATCGGTCAGCATGAATATCTCCTGTCCGGCTAAGTTTCTTCTCGTTGTGGATCACACCAGCTGCACCCTGAACTTCTAAGCACCTTCCTCCTCCCTTTCGAACAGCAACCAAAACAATTCCAACTGCTCAACATTATGCCAGACCCCCATCATCTTCCGTCCAGGTCTCCGTTTCTTCATCTCCTCACTGTCTCGTGAATTCTTCAAGAGTGTACCAATCTTCGTTACCAACAAAACCTGAGTCTAACAGCACTTAGAGAACCACCAACTCATTGTCTCGCTGCTATTGCAGCAGCAACAGCTCCATGAAGTTCTTATCTCCACTATCCAACAGCACCTCTCTCCATCGTCTTTCCGTCCACTTATATTTCATCCAGCCAACATGCATCCTTCCAACATAATCCAACTTTTCTGTCGGTTAATCATCACCAGCAAAACAAACCCATTTTCCGTCCTTGTTTCTCTGAAATCCAAAACCATTCTTAATCACCCAAATCTGTTTTTTCTGTTGTGATAAAATCTTAACAATTCAAGCCAATAACTCCATGTGCTTCAGTTCAAATCCACAAGGCAGCACTTTTAAGTCGTGGTCATCTAAACTTCTTCGCCGGCAGCAGCTAAACCATCTCTTCTGTCACCTCCATACAGCCATCATAGACCAAACCCAACACCATTTCCAACTACAACACAGTTTCCATTCTGACTGCTTTTTTTGAACCAAGATGGCAAAAGCTCATAATGTACGCTAACTACAAACCCCAGCTGAATACTTGCAGAGCACCTTCAATTAGAGTATAAACTCAATTTCGTCTCCATTCTCAGTTAAACCCAGCCTCTCTCCATTGAGGCTTTCACTTTCTACCAGCACCGCTTGCATTCCTGGCTCCTGCCAATCAATTCTCCATCTTGGCTTCAAGTCAGATCATCTCCCAACTCCGGTGCAGACGGTTACTTCTCGTCTTCTCGTACTCCAAATAGCACCAGAGAGGCTAACACATTTATTTGTTGACTGATGCCCGAGAGAAATTGTTCAGTTGGTGCGACAAACACAAAGGAATTACAAGGCGCCTCATAATTAGTTGATTATTCTCTGACTCCATGGTGCCGTGAGATATATAAGTGCTGCTGATATATAGAAATATCAGGCCAACTATATTTTAGTTGTTTTTGTTGCAAAGATCATTTAAGCTGCAGCTTAGGTGTTTATTCTTCGAATGGTCCGATTTCACTTATATTTTCTACAAAAGCACTAAAATAGTATTATTAGCCAAAATATCGAGTCCTAACTAATATAAATATGGGAATAAAATATAGCACTTACGTGCTTATCACTTTATTTCCAAAAAAGAGATTAATTATACAATGAATCTTTCAATGATATTCGTGGTGCTGTTATCATGGTACTGTGGACTGAATTGAGGGAAAATAGGCATGTCATACTGCCGTGTTCGTTTATAGTCTATAGGGGGAAGTCCAATAGCAGGTCTAGATTACTCACATTATTGTAGGTTATCCATATATTTGCTTGTTAAGTGAGGGTTGTATTTAATTAAAGTGGAGGTTGTGTCTAGTCATTGTCAACTTTAATTCTTAGGCATTTCCTAAAGTTTTTAATGCATCTATTAGTGAAGCAAGGAATAAGCAGAGCCGGGCCTGAGGTCATCGAGGAATCAGACACACGACCTCATGGTGCTACTAAAACACTCAATCCACCGAACTGTTTGTAATTAGTTGGTTCACTTCAGATATTATCAAAATTAATAGCTCTATTTTCTACCACTATTTACAACCCATACTTTACGGTTTAATAGATTTCTAATTTCTACCACGATTCACAACCCATACCTTAAAGTGAAAATTAGTGCAATCCATGGCTGTAATTCTTAAATTTCGTTCAGCATATTTCTATTCTCATTGGATATCTACCCGAAATTCATATTTTATATTTCTTTTATTCTCTAAAGTATGTGTTATCGCCTCCATTAATAGTAAATTCCTTTTGATGCACCACGGATTCTAACTTTACAAATAAGTATTAAAGAAAATATTTAAAATAAATACTGATAATTGACATTATTATTGTTATAAAATTATCGGTAAACAAAACTGGACCTTATAAAAAGCCCCAACTTTTTTTTGCCACAAGGCCCTCTTAGACTCAGAATTGGCTCTGGTAATGAGAATATGAAATGATTTAAACTTACAAATATCGTTGCGGATAAGTTGAAGAAAATGAAATTTAAAAAACAAAGAAGAAATCACACATCCATATGAAAGTTAGAGGTTTATTAGAGTAGAGTTCATGAAAAATTAGGCTTCTCTAGGAAGATCTGATTAAGAAAATTTTGCATCATTTTCAGTTTTTTTTTTCTTTTTCTCCGTATTCTAATATCAACCAATTTCAAAAAAATTGTAGATCAACATTAGTACAATCAATCACAAACCAATCCCAGATGCCTTAACTCTAATATACCATATTTACTACACTTTATAAAAAAAAGTGTCAGTAAGGAAAGAGATTTAATACCAGATTCCTTAATGCTTACTACACTCTAATATTCCAGTATTTAGTTATTCGTATCATTAGACTTATAGTACGATGTGTTGCAGAATATTTTCTTAATTAGTCGGTTCATAGTAACATGTAAGTTAAGCCTAACAGGCCCTTATAGGGGCCGGAGATTAGAAAATTTATGATCAAACGCAGTCCACGTGTTTAAATTAGTTGTGATTAAGACAAATTAGAACATGTCCCGATATTTCGTTAGCCGGGTCAAATTAGCCAGGGACTATTGCCCCGACCGTTGTCACTAGAAGTTTTTTAGAAAAGCAATAAGAACAGCCCATATCGATGGTCATTCATTTTTATTTATTTTTTGCATATCTTTGTTAGTTCATGGTGATAAAATCACTATACTTACATAAGCAAGGAATCTTTACTTCACTCTGTCGACCGTAAGTTCCCAACTATAACTTTTAAATCCCAGAATAGTTATGAATCTCGAACAAAATGCTTCTTAAAAACAGGCTCATTTGGATAAGTAAAAGCTTATTTATCCAATGAGATAGCGTTGCATATACTTGCATAAGAAAACCATCTTCACTTCTCTCTCTTGACGCCAATAGCTATTAATCAGTGCGTGCATAGCACACTGACCCGCAATGGGTTGCAAAACACCCAACGGAAGGGTGACTCAATTCTTCTGCCTACTATTCGAACAATAGATAGCTTAGCCTCAAGTTCACTATCTCATATTTAGAAGTAACACAAACATGCATGAGCAAGTTCATAACCGCGAAATTAGTGGATATGCTGAACAACCAAAACCACAGGAAGAGAAATAAAACAGATCTTACTTTTGCGTCTCTCTTAATACCCTTCACGCTTGTTTGGCATGCTGTTGAGCTTTAATATCACTTCTGCATCCTTGCTTTACCATGAAATTAAATCCAATGTAATGGTTAACATTTCTTAGGTCCTCCCAAACTTTCTCGGGTTTTGTAGTTAAAGATGCAGGCAGTCTCCTTATTTCCAATCTAGCTTTTCTCTCAAAGTTGTGAGAATCTACAACACCATACATATAAATACCAAACAACAAACAAAACGGAGGGCATCTCGACCAAAACACAAAATAACACTTTAAGAATGTGGCGATTAGACCTGACGTGAATCCAACACGTAAGATGCGCTACCATTACGCCACGTATCCATGGCTTAAAAGACTTATCTTAGTATCAGACAGTACAACATTTACCTCCGATGCTAGGATTTAACCTCCCGTCACAGGGTTTTGGAGATGAAGAATAAATATAATCAAATGGGTACCGCAAAATCAATCAAATATAAGGATACACAAAAGGTGTTCAATCCTTACAGGACATATCAACTGGTATATTTGGAAGGATGTTTGAAAAACATTGCCTACGTAATTTAAAACCATACAGGTAGTAGCACTTAACTGAATTTTAAAAAAAACAATCTAGAGGGACCACTATTTAGACATTTATAAGCACGTATTCGGTGCATTGCTGATAGCAACAAAACAACGCAAAAATATATAAAACAATCTTACTATTATAATGGTGCCTCGTTCCACTGGTTTGTCCCATCAATGATGCAACCATGGATATGATGCAGGACATTCTTTCATCTGCGAAGATATAAAAAAAAATATGATCTAATTTTTCCTAATCATCAACCATATAACATAAGCCCAAAATGAACCACAAATTGAATAAAGTTTAGATCAGAAAAGCCCGTTAAAAATTTCTAAATCATACCAAGACAAAAGATGTTTATGTCCAGCAGTCCCAGCTTTAACGCAGCAGAAATGAAACTTGTATGGGCAACGACTTGGAACCCACTTTCTAAGCAAAAAAATAAATGTAAGTCCAATGGAAGACTATTACAGTGAGTGGACAATGCTTTTTGAGCCTTCCCAGGTGCTTTGCTAATTTGAGGCATCTGAAAAAGCGGGGGTCTAACGACACCATCCAATAATTCGATTAGCAATCTGTATGGACTAATTTCGAAATACTTTGCTAGAGAATCAACTAAACAGTCAGACTCAATCTAAATTAAAGTATCTCAAGGAATTAATATCTCTCACTTGTTTTGATTTACTCAAGCTAAAACGATAGCGAGTCTTTAATCAAACACAAGGAATAACTTGGACGGTACCAAAGACCAATGTCCAAGGATCAATCAACAACCAAAGGTTGGATTTCCAATTGATGATCTTAACGCACAACGTATTATTTCAATTATATAAAATATAATGCGGAAAAGAAATAACACAGACACCAGAAGTTTTGTTAACGAGGAAACCGCAAATGCAGAAAAATCCCGAGACCTAGTCCAGATTGAATACACACTGTATTAAGCCGCTACAGACACTAGCCTACTGCAAACTAACTTCGGACTGGACTATAGTTAAACCCCAATCAGTCTCCCACCGATTCAAGGTACAATTGCACTCCCACGCCTCTGATCCCAGCAGGATACTGCACACTTGATTCCCTTAGATGATCTCACCCACAACTAAGAGTTGATACGACCCAAAATCGCAGGCTTTAACAATAAACAAATATGTCTCACACAGAAAATTCTATCAAAGGATAAATCTGTCTCCCACAGATAAACCCTAAAAGTTTATTCCGTCTTTTGATAAGAATCAAGGTGAACAGGAACCAATTGATATTTCGGTCTTATATTCCCGAAGAACGGCCTAGATTAATCAATCACCTCACAACAAACTTAATCGACTAGCGAAAGAAGATGTTGCGGAATCACAAACGATGAGACGAAGGCGCTTGTGATTACTTTTATATCTTTCCTAGCGGAGAACTCTCACGATCTCAAGCCAATCAATATGATTGTACTCTTACGATAGAAGATGCAAGATCAGATCACACAACTACGATAAAAGTAGTATCGGTCTGGCTTCACAGTCCCAATGAAGTCTTTAAGTCGTTAACCTGGTATTAGAAGAAGAAAAACAAAGGTTAAAGGAGAATCGACTCAAGCAAGCGCACTAGTATCACACAGACATGTGGGGATTAGTTTTGCCCAATGCTAGATGTCTCCTTTATGTAGTCTTCAAATCAGGGTTTTGCCTTAGTTACAAAGCAATCCATATTCACCGTTATATGAAAACCTGATTTAGATTCAAGCTAATATTTCTCAACCGTTAGATCGAAAACTTAGCTTGTCACACACATTTGAGGTATACGTTTATTGGGTTCGTGAAAACCATGCCCAAACGTGTATGTGTATGTTGGTTCAACATAGTAACCCAAAAAGGTTAACCATATGAGCTTTTCATATTAACCTTGTTCTTCTTCACCATAACTAGTCCAATTGACTTCAAATGAACTAGTTAAAGAGTTGTTCAATTACTATGAGATCTTATGTAACTACACAAGACACAATTGAAACAAAGATGATTCGATTCGATTGAATCGGCTCATGAACTTTAGCCACAGTTTGCATAAAGCATTCCTTAGTAATTTAAGTTTCATGTTCAGGGCACATCTTTAGATCATAACCACTTAAGTTCACAAACAATTTCGCGGACTTAAGATAACCGGCAGAGTTTTCCAAACTCAGCAGAAATTCTCGGGTCGAGAACTTCCGCCAATTCGCAGACTAGGTTCATGGACTGAGTTCGCGGACTTAACATACAAACGAGTTTTTGGAAATCCCAGCAGAAATTCTTGGTACAAGAACTTCCGTCAGTTCGCGGACTGAGTTCGCAAACTGAGTTCGCGGACTTGACAAATCCAATTCCTCCGGTTTCTCTCAATCAACAAAGTTCGAAAACTTCGGATTAAGGAATAGGATTTATGCACATATGTGTTACCACACAATGCTTATATCCATCATTGGTTATATAGACCTAAACTCTCATTCCAACCATTGAAACATTCTTAGAGGACGTTATATAGTTGCTACACTATTTCTCGTCAAAGAGATTTTCAAAGTGATTGAAACATTATGACTTTCATCACTAGGTGAAGATAAACCCGATCAAAGTGAAATTCTTTACCAACACACGATTTCGAGAAAAAGATAAGTAGAGTATACTTAGCTCGAAATGTCAAATGTGTATGATCAAGTCTATATAGCATACGACTTTTGTCTCATAAGAAGTATGAGATAAAATAGATAGACTTTTGAGTGATAGATAAGTTCAAGTCTCCACATACCTTTTTGTTGATGAAGTTCCACAGTTCCTGGAGTAGATCTTCGTCGTTGTATGATGAATCGCCATGAAGTCCTTGAGCTCAACTACACTTTTCTATCCTAGTCCGAGACTTAGCTATAATAGACTAGAAATCAAGAGTCATAGTTTTGATCACTAGCATTGACAAACATGCTTGATATAGCAACGCATGCGAGGTCCACCGAGCTATGCTCTAACAATCTCCCCCTTTGTCAATTTTAGTGACAAAACTATTAATACATATGGAATACAAAAAAGATAAACTTTAGTGGCTCCTATTCCATATTCTAATCTTCAACGTTCCTTGAAATCTTCGTCCTTCCAAGTACTCCAATGATCCCAAAGGTTGTAATTTTAGCACCACCATTGTTGATGATACGTAGCTATAACAATGAGAGAAATCGAGATTCTCGATCATTATTATACAGTGACATAGTATTATTATGTAACATCAAAGTCCAATTGCATCACGACTTTAACAACAATACTATGGTGATATGTATCGCTCCCCCTTAGTCAATACTCCATCTCGATTATGGAAACCACTCCCCCTTACACAATGATCCGAAAACCATATGTATTTGTAGTCTGAACTACATTATTTCTCCCCCTTTTTGTCAATAAAATTGGCAAGGGTAAAAGAACGGGATCATAATGAAACTTCCACAAGAGACATTTGATAGACTAAAAGAAAAAAATACATACCAACTTAATTTAGATGCAATCATAAAGCCGAAGCTAAATGCATTCATCAAGGAGTTTTAAGATACAAGATAACCCCTATAAAATTCCACAGCCGCACATCCCGCAAGATATTACCATTAAGCACGAGTTCAAAAGAACTCTCCCCCATTTGATGTCATTCCCGAAAGCACAACAAGAGCGACCTTAATTTCGAAAGAAAAGAAGGATTTTTTAATTGTACACCAAAAACCAAAGGAATGATTTTCTATATCCAATACTCAACCAAATTAATCACAAGTAAACCCATGATTAATTTAATTGGAATACGCAACTAAATCAAACCACAAAAGTGATCGATTTAATTGATTGCGCTCAACATAAGTACTTACGGAGCAACGACTAAGCCAATCACATGGAGATGACTAACTTAACCGTTCAAATACTCAACATAAGGAAAACCTTACGGAATATATGACTACATTAACCAAAGAACATGATTAGTATAGCCGTTCATATACTCAACACAAGAACTTGTGGAATATATGAAAACTCAACTAGATTAATTACAAGAGAACCTATAATTAATCTAATTGGAATACCCAACCAAACTAATCACCGAAGTAATCAATTTAATTGTCACAATATTTTGCTCGACAAAAGAATACTTTCGAAGCAAATAACTAAATAACCAATCAAGATGATTAATTTAGTTCAAGAGTGCTCAGCATATAGCATCTCATGGAACAACCAAAAAAGCCAAAACTAATTGACTTAGTTGTATCGTGCTCAACATGAGACACACAATGGAGCCTGAACGGTAATACATCAAAATGGATCAATGAAGATCAATAACGTGGATAACATACAAGGATCTATTCTATTTTCCATCATTATATGCATAACAACATAATAGACTTTATCCTTGTCTTACAAAAGATTTCATCATATTTTCCGTCAAATACGTGACTGCATAGGCATAACTTTTATAATTGTCAAAAGTTCATTCGTCCTTTCATCAAAACGAATATCAAGTTATGAACGACTTTACTTTTGACAACATATGGGACCTTCAAGTTCACGGACGCAAACAATACATATCCCATAAAAATATTGCAATACTTCAAAATCAAACAGATTAATAGTGCAATAACCATCATCCTCCAAATATTTTTAGAATTTAAAATCAATAAACCTAAAAAATAACAATAAGAAGATGAAAAACATAATAGCTATGTGTAGTCACAATCATTGTTATTCAACACACTAGTTATTCTTCCAACTAAGCCAGAAGGAAGACATACTAGGTATCTAAACCAAAAACTCAGTTTTCCTTGATGATTTCATACCTCTGAAGTGGTCCATCCAAGTAGGAGTCACTGATATCCTTGATCCTATTAACTGTAGAGACACCATGTTCAAAAGTTAGAACGTTGACTTTCCGATCAATAGTGCGAGCATAATGACGAGCCTTTGCGCAGTCAAGGATAACTTTCTTCTGATTCCTGATCAAGATATTTTGAGTACCAAGAATTTTTTCCTGTCCGTCAATGAGCTGATTAATCTGCAATTGAAGGTTAGCAAGTTCGTTCTTAACTTCATTCTGAACGCGAATTAGGTCCTTGATAGATTCTTCAATCCAAGAGTTATGTTCTTTCCTTTCCAGCATCTTTTTCAGAATAGACTCTCGAGCAGAATCACATTTGAAATCTTCCTCAATGATAGGGTTAACTTCTTCTTTGGGAACAACTTCCATAAAGTTCCTTTCTGAAGTCCTTGAAAACATATAGGGTACATATATATACTCAAACTCAAACCCTAGTATTTCTTGAGGATACTTGGACGTTCGTGATAGTGACCAAACGTCAAACACACAACCAGACCTAGTCAGGAAAACTGCACACTGAAACCAATACCACTTGGTGATAAGAAATGCTAAAATTAGTAAATGATCAAACAAACAACCAGTATACACACCGCTAATACACTTGAGCATCTTTCAACCATCATCCTTGTATCTCTCAAGTTAGATAACAAGGATGGGGCTTCCTGCAACTAGGCAGCTAAGGGAGACACAGTCTCACCAAAGGTGTTGAGATGATTTATACTTGGGTGTTTGATCCTGGTATTTCTTATCTTCCCCTGACTGTTTTCAAATCTTGAAAGATTCCTCACAGTCCTTTATGAAAGCTTAAAAGAGCAAGCTTTCTGATTACTGAGTCTAGGTCCTCTGGAGATTGGTTCAAGAGGATTCTCTGAAACGGGTCTCCAAACACTCGAATCAGTTTTACCAGAATCACTCTTATAAACACGGGTATTGCTTTCACTAATAACACGAGAATTTATACTACTAGGATGTGCAAACGTCCTGCACTGATTTCCAGAAAAGAGATCATGTTTATAAGACTTTTGGTATCTTGTGGGTATGGATCTCACTACAGAAGTCGATTGACGATTTATTTCATTGACAGTGGAACGAAGCAAACTGTGAAGCCTTGCAATTTGTTTCTTCCTGACAAAACAACGGAGTGCATAGTGATTCCATTTACCACAAAAGGTACAGACGTGTGGACGAGAATCAATAGTCGACATCTGATCCAATTTCATAGCCTTAGAAGACGATTGTAAGTTGTGCAAACTATTCTCAACACAATCTTCTTTGGGAGGGTAACTCTTCATGTACTGTACATTGAGGGGAACAGTTTCAACAGAAGAATTTTTCCTCAGAACAGAGTTATCCTTTTCCAAGGACTTGCATTGTTCATTGGCTAGAGAAAGAGATGCTTCTAGTTTCTCTTTGTCAATACGAAGTTTGTACATGTCGGATGAATGTGTCGAGACCAAACGTTTTTCTCTACTGAGCCTTCTTTGATAATATTTTCAAGAGAACCAATCTTTTCCTGCTGCAAAGATGTTTCTTTAAGAAGTCTCTCAATATCCTTAGAGAATGACTCAATGATGTTGTAGAGTACACGTTTTCGATCAATCGATTTTCCAAATTCATCGATAAGTTGTTCATGATTCTGAAGATCAAATGACACAGTAGAATTTTTTGAAATTCTGGTGAGCTCCATATCAGCTTTAGCCATTATGTCCAACGTCTCATTGGAGGAAGAATGATTGACACAAGATGAGACATTCTTCTTACCTCGGGATTTGGAAGAATCAGCTAAGGAGTGATCCTTTAAGGTATTTCCGAGATACCTGACAAAGTTGACAGCTTTAGGAGGCATTTTGGTATGCGTATGAGATTCTGTCCACATACTCAGATTGCCACAAACACAGACTTGTTAGGTCTTAAACGTGTTTGTCTGCTCTGATACCAATTGAAAAAGCAGGGGTCTAACATCACCACCCAATAATTCGATTAACAATCTGTATGGACTAACTCCGAAATACTTTGCTAGAGAATCAACTAGACAGTCAGACTCAATCTAAATTAAAGTATCTCAAGGAGTTAATATCTCTCACTTGTTTTTATTTACTCAAGCTGAAACGATAACGAGTCTTTAATCAAACGCTAGGAATAACTTGGACGGTATCAAAGACTAATGTCCAAGGATCAATCAATATCAATCAACAACCAAAGGTTGGATTTCCAATTGATGATCTTAACGCAGAACATGTATTATTTCAATTATATAAAATATAATGCGGAAAAGAAATAACACCGAGACCAGAAGTTTTGTTAACGAGGAAACCGCAAATGCAGAAAAACCTCGGGACCTAGTCCAGATTGAATACACACTGTATTAAGCCGCTACAGACACTAGCATACTACAAACTAACTTCGGACTAGACTATAGTTGAACCCCAATCAGTCTCTCACCGATCCAAGGTACGGTTACACTCCTATGCCTTTGATCCCAGCAGGATACTGCGCACTTGATTCCCTTAACTGATCTCACCCACAACTAAGAGTTGCTACGACCCAAAATCGCAGGCTTTAACAATAAACAAATCTGTCTCACACATAAAATTCTATCAAAAGATAAATTTGTCCCCCACAGATAAACCCTAAAAGTTTATTCCGTATTTTGATAATAATCAAGGTGAACAAGAACCAATTGATAATCCGGTCTTATATTCCCGAAGAACAGCCTAGATTAATCAATCACCTCACAACAAACTTAATCGACTAGCGAAAGAAGATGTTGCGGAATCACAAACGATGAGATGAAGGCGCTTGTGATTACTTTTATAGCTTGCCTATCGAAGAACTCTCACGATCTCAAGACAATATGATTGTACTCGTACGATAGAAGATGCAAGATCAGATCACACAACTACGATAAAAGTAGTATCGGTTTGGCTTCACAATCCCAATGAAGTCTTTAAGTCGTTCACCTGGTTTTAGAAGAAGAAAAACAAAGGTTAAACGAGAATCGACTCTAGCGAGCGCACTAGTATCACACATACGTGTGGTGATTAGTTTTGCCCAATGCTAGATGTCTCCTTTATATAGTCTTCAAATCAGAGTTTTTCTTTAGTTACAAAGATATTCACCGTTAGATGAAAATATGATTTAGATTCAAGCTAATATTTCTCAACCGTTAGATCGAAAACTTAGCTTGTCACACACATTTGAGGTATACGTTTACTGGGTTCGTGAAAACCATGCCCAAACGTGTACATGTATGTTGGTTCAACATAGTAACCCAAAAAAGTTAACCATATGAGCTTTTCATATTAACCTTGTTCTTCTTCACCATAACTAGTTCAATTGACTTCAAATGAACTAGTTAGAGAGTTGTTCAATTGCTATGAGATCTTATGTAACTACACAAGACACAATTGAAACAAAGATGATTCGATTCGATTGAATCGGCTCATGAACTTTAGCCACAGTTTGCATAAAGCATTCCTTATTAATTTAAGTTTCATGTTCAGAGCACATTTTTAGATCATAACCACTTAAGTTCACAAATAAGTTCGCGGACTTAAGATAACCGGCAGAGTTTTCCAAACTCAGCAGAAATTCTCGAGTCGAGAACTTCCGCCAGTTCGAGGACTAGGTTCACGAACTTAACACACAAACGAGTTTTTGGAAATCCCAGCAGAAATTCTTGGTACAAGAACTTCAGTTAGTTCGCAAACTGAGTTCGCGGACTTGGCAAAGCCATTTCCTCCGGTTTCTCTCAATCAACAAAGTTCGAAAACTTCGGATTAAGGAATAGGACTTATGCACATATGTATTATCACACAATGCTTATATCCATCATTGGTTATATAGACCTAAACTCTCATTCCAACCGTTGAAACATTCTTAGAGGACGTTATATAGTTCATACACTATTTCTCGTCGAAGCGATTTTCAAAGTGATTGAAACATTATGACTTTCGTCACTAGGTGAAGATAAACCCGATCAAAGCGAAATGCTTTACCAACACACGATTTCGAGAAAAAGATAAATAGAGTATACTCAGCTCGAAATGTCAAATGTATATGATCCAGTCTATATAGCATACGACTTTTGTCTCATAAGAAGTAGGAGATAGGATAGATAGACTTTTGAGTGATAGATAAGTTCAAGTCTCCACATACTTTTTTGTTGATAAAATTCCACGGTTCCTTGAGTAGATCTTCGTCGTTGTATGATGAATCGGCATGAAGTGCTTGAGCTCAACTACACTTTTCTATCTTAGTCCGAGACTTAGCTATAATAGACTAGAAATCAAGAGTCATAGTTTTGATCACTAACATTGATAAATACGCTTGATATAGTAACACATGCGGGGTCGACCGAACTATGCTCTAACAGCATCAATGCATTACTGGGAGACACAGTGTATGTCTTTCCATTACTCATAACACCATATGTAAAATCATTACCAACAATAATAATGTCTTTTACTACGATGTTTTAGTACACTTCATTTGAAAAAAATTGGTAACCGCATTCTCGCCCTACAAAATCTAGATGTCACTCGTAGATCCTCTTCTATTTTTCCATTCACCGTCAACATCTTCTTCACCAATCCAATCACATACTTTTTACACTTATCTAGTATGGAAAAGTATTCCGTAGCTAATAATGTTGAAGTTTGAGAAAAAGAATTACCTAAACTTCCTGGCTGATAGAATGTTGCATCCGATTAATGCACTGTGAGTGTACATTTAGTTTCAAGTCGCAATGTACCAAACCTCGTAGATGACACTCAGCAACAACACTTTTAGTTAGGAAACACCACCAAAGAAGCCAACGGTTCTTTACCAAGTATATATTTACTACATCACCCCTGCAACCAAACACCATTAACTTGAACGCGTGACGATGAATTGTAACATATATTTAAAATGTACCTAATTGAAACACCGGCTTACCAAGAAGGATATCAACCTGCATTTAGCAAAACCCCTTATTAGATTCTCCTAGTCATCTACGACGTCGAACAAAATCCATCACCTAGAATCCTAACATCCCTAATATGGTTAGCAATTGAATCCTGCAACCAAATGAATGATCAAGCCAATGTTAAACAATAATTTAAAAAGGGGGCAATAAAACAGATCTGCCGAAGTTTGCAGTTCTAAAATGTATACTAACTTCCAGTTGGTACAAAGATACGTTGTGTGGAAATTCTAGTTCAACCAAATAGCAATATGAGCATATGACTTCAGGTGAAATCATCTTAGTACAACTGAATCACTGGGAACATATTTGTTGTAAACATGATTTTTTTCCCAACCACGTGAACTGTATTACAACCAAAGAAGTAGGCACAAATATTTTTCGCATCATCTGCTGCAGATTGTGTAATAAGTTCCAAATCATCAGCGTTGTTGAGCAATAAGCCTTCAATTAAGTCCAACAACAAATCAGTGTTCAAGCTTCTTTCATGAACCTCATCTTCAATGATGCATGAAACCCAAGTCAGTATCTCATCATTTATGTAATGTTGCATTAGGCAGTGATTTGTCACAAATATTACCTTGGAGTTGAATTTCTGCCTAGATGACCAAGACTTCGCAACAACTGATAGAACTATTATCATAACAAATATTATCATTACTTTTTTCCTTAACCCTTTGTGTCAGTAAATCAGCAACGATTTTTTGAGGTTGAGTGCACGCGGTAATGGCTCCAACATAAATCCTGATTTCATCCAATTATAAAAAAAAAACTGACTCATCAAATTACCATGACATCCTCAACTAAGAAAAATTTAGAAAAAAGAGAGTTAACCCGTATCATGATCATTGCCACTGAAAATACCTAGGATTTCCTCCACAACAGTTACTTGGGATCTCCTCGTATCGGTATTTTCATAAAGCTCCTGTAGGCCAAAAATCAAAACAGAATTGCAGGATTAATTCGATAAATTCAACAATATCAACACAATTCGATAAATTCAACAATAGGGTACTGTGGTTCCTGTCCACTATTCGATAAATTCTGAATAGATTAAGGGTGCCATCATCCCAAGAATATCAAGAAATGTTGCAACTTGTTTCTCTAGTTCAGCAAGGGACACGAACAGTGACTTCTGTTTTTGCTTTTCCTGGATATGCGCAGCAATAAGATCATATGAGTCGGTCATAAAAAACATGAAAAATATGCATGCTAGGTTGCAGAAACTCCGCAGAAATGGGGTACCTTCTTATTGACCACATTCAGAGAACTGTTTATGAGCTTCGATGTATCCTGAAGTGTAGTATCTAAGAAATCTCGAGTACGAATATCATCTGACATTCTGGTGTAGAAATCTTTTCTCAACTTATCGATGCATTCTTGAACTTCAGAAGTTAATCCAATACTGCCGCCACTTTGCACCTCAGAATTATTTTCCCGAAATGTGGACACAGCCTTGGCACAGTCATGCAAAGTCTAAAAGGAAACACGGTCAGAGTTTGTATTAGAAATATCAATGTTAGATACCCAGAATGCAATTGGACAGGAACCACAATACCCTTAAAGTTAAAGAGACCTATATACCTGATACAAATAGCGAACAGATCCAGAAGCAACTTCAAGCTGTTTATTTGAGTAATTAATAGCTGAACGATTGTGCGTGCTCATGATAAAATATCTCAATGCTAATGGATGATACTGCTTGGTGACCTCACGAATTGTGAGAAAATTTCCAAGAGATTTGGACATTTTCTCGAAAAATCCATTATGCACCAAATATTTAATCTCACACGCACAGGGATGACAACACCATTCAGAGCGAGTTAATTTTCGTGATGTGGGAATATCAAATCCATTCCCCCGCCATGAATATCAAAGGAAGAAGTCAGATAGTGGTCACTCACAGCAAGAAAACTTGTAATGGGACATCATCCCAAGAATAGTGGTCACTTCAATAATGGGACATCATCATCAACACAGGTTACATCAAGCAGAAAGCTTGAAGTTGAATTAAAAATTCTTTTTTGATCTTTGAATTCAACCATTGCAAAAACCTTGAAGTTGTATTAATGTAAATAGAAGAAGCATCACAGGAGAAAGCAGAAAGATTACTTCGTTTTGGACCATGGAACTCCACATTGAATTATTTAAGCCCATCTTAATTATCTCCGCGGCATAGTCACTCATCAACACAGGTTTCATCAAGCATTGACACGATGGTCATAATTTTCTGTATGTTTACATTCTTCTTCCATTCCTCTCAATCGTCTATCTGATTCAACTGCAACAGATAAATAAAAATTTATTGAAGTATAATAAAAAAACATAACCCAAATCAATTGAAGATAAAAAAAACTCTAAAAATAAAATCCTAGGGTTTCTTAATGTTTACCTTCCTCTTCTATTCATTCTCAATGAGGTCTTTCCGATTAAACTGAAACGCATAAAAATTTATATTATGATAACTACCAGGGGTTAGTCCTCGAGTGATTTCTGGGGAGTTGAGTGTATTTTAAATCTCAGGAATTTTGAGAGATTTTGAGAGAGTGTAGGGAGTTTGAGAGAGTTTGGTGTTTTTGAGTTCAGAGAGTTTGGGGGAGTGTAGGGAGTTTGAGAGAGTTTATTAGAGGGAGTTTGGGGGAGTTTGAGAGAGTTCATTCCTAACTCATTCTCTTTTAAGAAACAATAAACCCTCATTTGCAAATAACATTGATCTTTAATCAAAAGAAAAAAAATAAATGAAAATGATCATATCTCTGTATCAATAGTATGTTATTTTGTGCAACGAGATAAATTTTTTTCCCTTCAATTTAACGGTCTCCATACAATTCTAACTCCCTTTGTTCACGAACATTTTTCCACATTTTCTTGTTGAAGTTTTTACTAATTGTCCACCAAGAGCGACCAAATGTGTCACGTATTGTGATGGAATTAAAATTTGGTTCAAAATCTTTTCTCCGAGCTATAGCATTTATTGAATCTTATTTATTTCTAAAATTAGGGTTCTTATTTGGGGTGGTTAAGGGAGTAGTGGTTGGTTATAGGTGGTGATGGTAGTGGTGAGAAAATAGTTTTGACGGTGGTTGCAGAAGTGGTAATGTAATTCAACTCAGGGAAGTGCTAATTGTGAAGACTTCTACATTTTTTTTTGCTGGTGCATCTTACGGGATATGTAGATCTAAACAAATCTATATATCCACACGTTTTCATGAACTCTAGATCACTATCCTAATATTTTCCTAGAAATGTTTCACCGTATCATAATGGCCATCATCTGACAATCATTTCATCATTTGGGAACAACATTTTTGTTGGTCAGATTTGAGAAATCCGTATGATTTGAAAAGAAAGATTTTGAACCAAATTTGGTTGTGAGACCAAAATACACTAAAATCTCTACTCTTTTGAGAGATTTGTTGTGAGACCAAAATACACTAAAAACTCCTTCGAACTCCCCAAAGCAACCAACTCCCTAGTATTGTAGGGTTTTATGACTAACAGGGAGTTCAAGAGCTTTTTTTAAACTCTCCAGCGACTAACAGGTGTTTTCTAGGGAGTTTAGGAGACTCCTCTAAACTCCCCCACGACTAACGGGGATTTGGAGAGACTCCCTCAGGACTAACAGGAGAAAACCCAAATACATTAAAATCTCTTGAATTCTCCCACGACTAACCCCCTGTACATCACACAGGAAGAGGAATTGACGGAAAGAAAAACAGAGAAGTAGTGTTGTGTTTTCGCATGAGAGAAGGAAAGGGATCAATGAGGAAGAAGGAGAAAAGAAGACTCGGATGAAATATACCCGCCCCAGTATGTCGACCTTAACTCTGCCCGAAATTTCCTAGCCGGCCAATGTAAACACCCATCCGGAGATTCCCGACGGCCGGATCAGGGTCCCTTTTATGGAAGCTCGAAAATCTTGTCCATCCATCTGTGATAAATCTGAACTAACCTAAACTAAGTTGATTTCTATTGAGAACAAAAGTTAGGGTTTTAAAAGGGATAACGAGATATATGTTGGACATAGAACTAATAATGTAACTGAGAAGAAGATACTTAGCTCAAACCGATGTTGCTGGAGATGCACAGAAAATGTAGAGGCACGTATACGATATGTTATCCTAAAGAAAATATCGTCTGCTACTCCGCTGAGATGCTATAGCAGTTGGCGAGTCACCTCTAGGGTACAACTACTGATAGTACCCCTCAATGTAGCATACAAAGAGAGTACCCTTAGAACTTGGCAGTGTTAGCAAAAGCTAAAAACAGAGAAACTAGAAATAAAAACTTATTTTCTGAAAGCAGAGGAAGAGCAGAAGAAGAGATGTTTCTCTGTTGTATATTCAATGAGCTCAAGACTCCTCCCTTATATAGTGTTTAAGACGTTACAAACGAGAGGAAAAATGCATGCAACAAAACCATGCGTATGACAGAAATACTGGTAATGTTTGGTTGAAAACAGTGTTGCCTTTGTCAGGCTTAGAGCAGTGTGTTGGCTTCATGCGTATGACAGAAATACTGGTAATGTTTGGTTGAAAACAGTGTTGCCTTTGTCAGGCTTAGAGCAGTGTGTTGTTAAGAAGCCAAGCCAAACACGTACGGACAAGAAAGCCAAAACAAATATGTACAGACAAGAAAGCCAGGACAAAACATGTGCAGACAAAGAAGAAGATTCTTCTACATGTGTGTAAAACACGTACCAAAAGTTTTAGCAAAAAGATAGGATCTAATGAACCCACACCCACACCCGACCCGACCGACCGACCGGACGGACGGCGGCGGCGTGCGTGCTTCTGTGCGAAGCACCGCGCATACGGGAAAGGCAACCTTGCCCTAGTCTAGGCCTTCCCCCCTCACACAAAAGTCTAATGACCCAAGGGCCATGCCCTTTTAGCCAATTCTATGGTATTTAAGTCTAAAACTCTTTAAATTTTAGTCTATGTGGGACTATTGTTTTATCTATTCAAATGAAAAAACAAGTAGTGGGCAATAGGTCTAGAGATCAAAACATAGTCCATGCAAATTTGGTATAACAAAGTCGTTTTTTCTAACAATCCCCCACATGAATGATAAAACATATCGACGAAATCCGAGAAAACATAATACATCAATATTAGGCTAAGGTGTCCCAGAGATTGAACCTTAACTTAGTGAGAGGTTACCGGAACTGATTTTTGTTACGGTGAACACAATGTCTTGAACCGCCAACAGTGAGTGCAATTCAGAAATAACAACCACACTTTGATGTCTCAAAGAAAAAGAAAGCTGCCAAGCTCTTGCCGTTGTGCCCGTTTTGGCCGTGGGCTAAATCCCGGACTTAATGAATGTCTCTAGAGAAAAAGCTCAAATTCTCATACGAAGCGGCCCCACTTACAACATCCACATAGGTGAGTCCATTAAGAGTGTCCTGCCACACTCCGCTTTAAGCAAAGTCATGGAACTCATTAAGATCTTGACAGATCATCCTAAAACATGCAGGAAGCACTATCATACGGTTACATCATAGGGAGGGACAAAGATAGTGCTCTCTTGACATCACCAAAAATTAGTTATCTCATTGAACCTTATTCTTGGAGCTCCATTCACAAGGTTGAGTGTCCTTCATGGCGATTTATTCTATGAGCTTGAGTCTCATCCCCTTCGATGTGGATCTAACTACCTCTCTAGATAACCCTTTCGTCAAAGGATCTGCAATATTCTCTTTAGACCTCACAAAGTCTATAGAGATGATACCAGTAGAGATTAGTTGTTTCACTGTCTTGTGTCTTCTTTGAAGATGTATAGATTTTCCGTTGTATACACTATTCTTTGCGCATCCAATAACAGCTTGACTGTCACAGTGGATTGTAATCGAAGACACAGGCTTGGGCCAGAGTGGAATTCCTCCCAGGAAACCTCGTATCCATTCAGCTTCCTCCCCAGCTTTCTCCAAGGCTATAAACTCAGACTCCATGGTGGATCGAGCAATACATGTCTGTTTGGAAGACTTCCATGACACAGACGCACCACCAAGTGTGAAGATGTACCCACTAGTGGATTTGCACTCATCTGAGTATGATATCCAGTTAGCATCACAGTAACCTTCTAGCACAGCAAGATACTTCCCAAAACTTAAGCAATAGTTTGAAGTTCCTCTCAGGTACCTTAGAACTCTGTAGAGAGCATTCCAGTGATCCTGCCCAGGGTGCAAGTGTACCTGCTTAATCTACTCACAGTGTGGGCAATATCAGGTCTTGTACAGTTCATTAAATAAATAAGACTGCCAATAACACGATAATACTCAAGTTTATAAATACCCTCACCCTTGTTCTTTTTCAATTTACAATTGGGATCATAAGGAGTAGTTGCAGGTTTAGCATTTTCATGATTAAATCTCTTAAGAACAGTTTCAACATAATGAGATTGACTAAGACTATATCCATCAGACATCTTTCTGATTTTCATCCCTAAGATTACATCAGCAGGGCCTAAGTCTTTCATGTCAAAGTTTTCGTTAAGCATGCTTTTAGTGGTATTAATACTATCAAGGTTACTACCTAATATGAGCATATCATCAACATATAGGCACACAATAACATGAGAATCATCCACAGATTTAATGTAAACACATTTATCAGATTCATTAACCTTGAAGCCATTAGATATCATTACATGATTAAATTTTTCATGCCACTGTTTAGGTGCTTGTTTTAAACCATACAAAGATTTTTTCAGTTTGCATACTTTTTCTTCATAACCTTTCACAACAAAACCTTCAGGTTGGTCCATATAAATTTCTTCATTCAATTCACCATATAAAAAAGCAGTTTTAACATCCATCTGATGTATATGCAAATCATAAATAGAAGCAATAGCAATCAGCATCCGGATAGAAGTGATTCTTGTGACCGGTGAATAGGTATCAAAGAAATCTAATCCTTCCTGTTGTCTGTACCCCTTAGCTACCAACCTAGATTTGTGTTTTTCTATAGTTCCATCTGTTCTAAGTTTCCTTTTGAAGACCCACTTGCAACCTATGGTTTTACTACCAGGAGGTAAGTCTACAAGGTCCCAAGTTTCATTTTGTTGAATGGAATCCCACTCATTAATTGAAGCTTCTTCCCAGAAGGGAGCTTCCGGAGAGGTCAAAGCTTCCTTATAAGTTTGGGGTTCAGTCTCTACCGTAAGAGTCACAAAATCTGGACCATAACTTTTCTCGGTTCTGACCCTCTTACTTCTTCTAGGTTCGGTTTCGGCATCTAGAGACGGGGGTTGACTAGTCGAAGGAACATCTGAGAGATCATCGCGGACCCTTTTGTGAGGTCCAGACCCTAAAGGGAAAATGTGTTCGAAAAACACTGCATCTCTAGATTCCATTATAGTGTTCTCACCAATTACCATAAACCTATAAGCACTAGAGTGCTCGGGATATCCTAGGAAAACACAACCTATAGTTTTAGGTCCTATTTTGGTTTTCTTGGAACGAGGAGTGGCCACCTTGGCCAAACACCCCCACACTTTAAAGTATGCATAGGACGGTTGTCTTCCTTTCCATAACTCATATGGAGTTTTGTCGGATTTCTTAAATGGAACTCGGTTCAAGATATAGCATGCAGAGAGAATTGCTTCCCCCCACAGGTTCGAAGGTAGCCCTGAACTAGCTAACATAGCGTTCACCATATCTATGAGTGTTCGGTTTTTCCTTTCAGCTACTCCATTCGACTCAGGTGAAGAAGGTGCAGTATTTTCATGAATGATGCCATTAAGTTTGCAGAATTCTCCTATAGGTATCACATACTCACCGCCTCGGTCTGACCTAAGAGTTTTAATAGTAACACCTCTTTGGTTTTCTACTTCAATTTTATATAATTTGAAAGCGTCTAAGGCTTCATCTTTACTTCTAAGAAGATAAACCTGACAGTATCTTGAGTGATCATCTATAAAAGTGATGTACCATTTTTTACCTCCTCTAGTTGGCGTTGATTTCAAGTCTCCCAAATCCGAGTGGATTAATTCTAGGGGAGTTGTACTACGTTCAACCCTTTTGTTGAAGGGTTTTCTTGCATATTTAGATTCAACACAAATTTCACATTTATAACCTTTATCAATGTTTATTTTAGGAATGCATCCTAATTTAGCAAGTCTTTCAATGGATTTGAAATTAACATGTCCTAGTCTATCATGCCAAACATGTGAGGAGTCACAAACATAAGCAGAAGAAGATGCATTGTCATTCAAGTTCAAAGAAAGTACACTAAGCTTAATCATGTTTTCAGTGACATATCCTTTTCCTACGAAGTCACCACCCTTAGAGATTACAACTTTGTTAGACTCAGCTACAAATTTAAAACCTTTCCCAAGTAATATGGTCTCTGAGATAAGATTCTTGCATATGTCCGGGACGTGATACACGTCATTCAATGCGAGAGTTTTTCCTGAAGTGAGCTTCAATTCAACCTTGCCTTTTCCTACCACTTTAGAGGTAGAAGAGTTTCCCATAAACAATTTCTCATCGTCTCCTACTTTGTTATAGGAGTAGAAAGCATTTCTGAACTTACAGACATGCCTGGTGGCTCCAGAATCAAGCCACCAGTCTCTCACATTGGTCACATTAGAGACAAGGTTGACTTCAGACACCATGCCAGTAAAATATCCAGAATCATCTACTACGTTTGCTTTATATTTCTGTTTAGGATCATTTTTGGTCTTTTTAGATCAACTGCAGTGGACGACTAAACCCAAATTTGGTGTCGAGTGGGCTGGCGTAGTGGGACGGACCATCGATCAAAATTTGATCAAAGAGTAAAACCCAGATCAAATTTGGTCAGCGATCAAGACCAAACCCAAATATAGTCGGGCGTTTATATAATGTCCGCCTACCCGACGGGCGTTGGTATAATGTCCGCATGTAGCCGCGCGTTCGTAAAGTTAACGCCTGATGCAGGGGCGTTGGTATAATGTCCGCCTGGATGGGGCGTTGGTATAATGTCCGCCTGGATGGGGCGTTGGTATAATGTCCGCCTGGATGGGGCGTACGTAAAGTTAACGCCGGACACCCAGGCGTACATAAAGTTAACGCCTCTCTTGGGGCGTTGATATAGTCATGATCCCACCATTAACTAGTTTTGAAAACTTTGCTTGGGGCGTTGTCTTTATCAACGCCCCTTTTTTTTTTTTTTTTTTTGAATCCGGGCGAACGTATAATCTCCGTCCCACACACCAGGCGTTGCTATAGTTCACGCCCCATACCAGGCGTTATCTTTATCAACGCCCCATACCAGGCGTTATCTTTATCAACGCCCCATGCCAGACGTAATCTTTATCTACGCTGGACGATGAAGCGGACTTTATATCAACGCGCGACCAAATTTACTCGTCACCCGCTACGCCACAGGACGGACTAAACCCAAATTTGATCTTTTTTTTTAGTCTTTGGTCTTTAGTTATACTCGCACCACTGTAGACGCTCTTAGGTGCCCTACAGTCTTTGGCCATATGACCAGTTTTCCAAGAGTTATAGCAGTCGCCTTTGATGGTGTTTTTGGAGACACCACCCTTTGGATTAAGATGGTTACCTTTGGAGTTACGTTGTTTGTTACGTTTACCATTTTTGCTGGATTCTCCGTGCCTTTTCTTTGACGCAGCATTGTCGTCCAGGACATGAGCTTTGTTGGACATGTCTTTGCTCAGCATCAGGATTTTGTCCTTGCAGCACAGAAATTCCTCCACCTGGATCTTTTTTCCCAGCTCCACCATGGTGATTTCGCGATTTTTGTGTCGCAGCCTCCTCTTGTACTCGTTCCATGAGGGTGGTAGCTTTTCAATTACTGCAGATAATTGTAGAGATTCATCAATATGCATTCCTTCAGCAAGAATTTCGTTGATGAGTAGCTGGAGTTCGACGAATTGTTCTACAACAGGCTTTTCATCAGTCATCTTATATTCCAGGAACCTAGCTACCAGGAACTTCTTGCTTCCAGCAGCCTCTGCAAGACATTTTTCTTCTAGGGCTTCCCACAAATCAAAAGCAGTAAAATTCTCTTTTGCATTATAAAAGTCGTACAAGGAGTCATCCAGACAGTTAAGAATGTGGTTTTTGCACATGTAATTCTTCCTAGTCCACCTATCCAGTCTATATTCATAGCCACGGTCATGAAGCCTTCTTGAGGGTCTTTCTAAGGCAACTTCATCTAGCCTTTGGTCTTTTAAGAAGAAAAACATTTTGAACTGCCATCGTTTAAAGTCTTTGCCACTAAACTTTGGGGGTTTGTCTACAGTACTCTTTCCCATGTTGTTACAAAAAATATAGTAAAGAGGATATTGCCTTTAGATTGTTGGACATAGAACTAATAATGTAACTGAGAAGAAGATACTTAGCTCAAACCGATGTTGCTGGAGATGCACAGAAAATGTAGAGGCACGTATACGATACGCTGTCCTAAAGGCAATATCGCCTGCTACTCTGCTGAGATGTTATAGCAGTTGGCGAGTCACCTCCAGGATACAACTACTGATAGTACCCCTCAATGTAGCATACAAAGAGAGTACCCTTAGAACTTGGCAGTGTTAGCAAAAGCTAAAAACAGAGAAACTAAAAATAAAAACTTATTTTCTGAAAGCAGAGGAAGAGCAGAAGAAGAGATGTTTCTCTGTTGTATATTCAATGAGCTCAAGACTCCTCCCTTATATAGTGTTTAAGACGTTACAAACGAGAGAAAAAATGCATGCAACAAAACCATGCGTATGACAGAAATACTGGTAATGTTTGGTTGAAAACAGTGTTGCCTTTGTCAGGCTTAGAGCAGTGTGTTGGCTTCATGCATATGACAGAAATACTGGTAATGTTTGGTTGAAAACAGTGTTGCCTTTGTCAGGCTTAGAGCAGTGTGTTGTTAAGAAGCCAAGCCAAACACGTACGGACAAGAAAGCCAAAACAAATATGTACAGACAAGAAAGATAGGACAAAACATGTGCAGACAAAGAAGAAGATTCTTCTACATGTGTGTAAAACACGTACCAAAAGTTTTATCAAAAAGATAGGATCTAATGAACCCACACCCACACCCGACCCGACCGACCGACCGACGGCGGCGGCGTGCGTGCTTCTGTGCGAAGCACCGCACGTACGGGAAAGGCAACCTTGCCCTAGTCTAGGCCTTCCCCCCTCACACAAAAGTCTAATGACCCAAGGGCCATGCCCTTTTAGCCAAATCTATGGTTTTTAAGTCTAAAACTCTTTAGATTTTAGTCTATGTGGGACTAGGGCTGCACAACGGGTAGGGTGGGTAGGATATGGCCTATACCCGCCACCCTACCCGTTTACTGGCGGGTAAGAAAAATTTTACCCGCCACCCTACCCGCCATTAAACGGGTAAGATCCTACCCAACCCATTCTCTGGCGGGTCGGGTAGGGTAGGGTGGCGGGTATAACCGTCTATATCACCTGCAATACACAGCAACAGAGCCTGCTCCTGCCATCTCAACAGAGCCTCAACCCCAAGTATAAACATGTAAAGAAGACCAATGGACATGCGAAACACAGCAATGATGCTAATAGACTAACGATGAATTTAGAAACAAAAGCATAACCATAAAAAATGTACAAACAAAAGTATTCTCAAGAAAAGAGTTGTATTCTTCATATAACAGTATCATCACCAAAAGCTCTTCATATTGACCTTCTTCTTCAATCATCATCTACGATGATGGAATAAGTACTAAGATCACCAAATAAATCTGCATACAAGTTATCTCTTGTTAGATTCAGTCATAATACCAACATCAAGTAAGAGATATCACAACATCCTACTATGGAATACAATATCACAACAAGTTCAGACTTTTGGTTTAGTCACAATATCAAGTAATATCACAATATCAAGTGTTGTTTTAAAGATATTTATAAGTATACACATGCATAAGTTTTCCAAAGTTTAGTGAAATATCACATTGCTACTCTCGACAATTTCTGATATCAGATGTGAGTAACAATACTAATCTGGAGCTGGCAAAATTAGACTTCAACACATGCCAAGAACAGCATCAGCTCGAGCGGCTCAACGTACAAAAGTAAGCAACTAAAGTTGTGACAAATTATCAACTGAGCACGGTAGCGTGTTTCCGTTTAACATGCAAGTTCCTTGACTAGAAATGGAAAGTTCTAAACAACATTCAAACTTCCACCAGTACTTCCCGTAAAGAAGCACAAATGGATACAGACAGATAAAGAAAATGCCAACTAAGTCAAGGAACTACAGGAATCACTGCCAAGAGCTTACAAGAAAGGTCTGGTGGAGGTGCAATCCCCAAGGCTGAGGATAAACTTTGACAGTCACAAGTAATAGGTTAACGGACACATATTCACCACTACATTTACTAAATTAACCATGAAAAACTCTGACACGCCTCCTCACTATAGGTAGCTAGTTAACACAACATCATCTCACAGAAAGCCAGCTAATTTCAAGTCCTCTGAGCTTACACAAAACAATTGAACCAGAAGACTACCAACATATTTCCTTTAACCCAAAACCCCTCGCCTTTTCCATAAATCAACTAAAATTTGTGCATGGAAGTCAACTACAATGGTTTGTATAGAACTAAATTCCTTAAGAAAAGCAAACAAAATCTCACATTTACCCCAAAAAAAGCAAACATAGTGAAGACAGATTAAGAAAAGCAAACAAAAGAGTAAGGAAACCCAAATGTAGGAAAGTTGTATACCTGATTCTAAGACGTCATCCTCCTTCTCTTCAGCTCCAAATGTAGATGGATCCATATCAATCGGTGTCCTTAACCAGTTTTGTAGGAGAATCAATGCTTCCACAGTTCGGGGTTTTAAAGAACTTCGGAAATGACCAAGTATTCGCTTTCCAGTACTGAAAGCAGATTCACTTGCAACTGAAGAGACGGGAATAGCAAGTATATCAAATCTTGCTATAAGTATTCGGAAATGCTATAAGTGATAGAATATCAAATCTTGCATCATTGATTTTCCACCAAGTGAGTATATCAAACTTCGAACCATTTTTGTTGTCTTTTGTTGGTGAGTAAATCTGTTCCGATAAGTATCTGTCCACCTCTGATTTGTCAACATTCTCCGTTATAGATAACTGTGTTTTACGTTCTTCTCTATGGGCCTTATGTCTTCTCTTTCTATGTGACGTAGAACTACAACTCTCTTGACTAGGACTACCACCAGTATCACCTACAGACTCCGACGAGGCTAACACACTTCCTACACCTATATATTCTGCCTTATAAGCTGTGAATAATTCATTAAAATCCTTTTTCACTTCATCTAAACAGTTGTTTACCAATCTTTGTTTCGTCCAAGGAATATCATGCACAATCATGTCTTCTAGTATTACTTGCAGTCCACGTTCTTTTTCTCTTGGGTCAAGAAGCACAGCAATAAACAATAAAGGATTCATGTTCTTATGCTCACCCCAATACTTGTTGTATTTAAGTAACATCTTCTCACCCATATGGCTTAAGTGAGGATCATGATGAGCATTTTGCCATTCTTTTAACTCTCCACGTACATCACAAATTTCCCCCAAAAATGTATGCGAAGTGACATACGTAGAACCAGAAAAATCAACAGTGGCTTCAAAAAATACCTGTAGAAACAGTTTTAATTGTTATTGAAACTTCATATACAGATCATATTAACTCGTAAGCAAAGACCAAAACATCTAGACAACCACATATTATTGCAAGACCAAGAAAAGCAGTTCATCTGAGTGAAAGAATTACCAAGAACATCAACATAAATGAGTACATATTATTGCAAGACCAAGAAAAGCAGTTGATATAACAGCCTTCTTTACACTATAGAACAAAAGCATCGCCCAACAAAACTCATGAAGAAGAAACCTATGCGTGTTACTTAGCTGTAGAATACATGAGCACGAAACAAAAACGAATTTGAGATCACTCTGCCTGTAATGACATCTAGTTATTATAAGGCATTCTTAGAATGAATAAAATTGGGGTGTTTGTTTCTGAAGCCAAACTAACATAAACCTAACAAACATAACAGCGTCCAATGTTTGTTCTTACAGTCTATATCAGCAGGGTAAAATTGTAAATAAATTTTTGCTCAGATATTCTTATGGATCATTGAGACCTGACATCTGGAAAATACTTACTCCTCATTGTAACAAATCCGTAGAATTAATGGCAAATAGACATCACAGATATGAAACGAAATAATTGAATTCCAGCAAAGAAATTTTAAGGCATTCTTAGAATGAATAAAATTGGGGTGTCGGAACGATTCATATAGAGGAGATGATAGAAATGCTCCACAATCTTCATCACATCAGTTGTTAGAGGTTTCTAGAGGAGCTCAAAATCTAAACCATATGATTGATTCATGGTCAAATGGCAGCATTATGAATGGGCAGCATTCATATGATATTGCAAGAGAAGCTTCAAAATATAAACTACTGATAAACTAACCAAAGAACGAAATATAAACTACTGATAAAATCTTTAAAATACCTGTAGAAACTGAAGTAGGACTCGAGCATTAGCCCAGTCATACTTTTCAGGAGCATGCACGCGAGGCTTTTTCTTCTTGGCTTTTCTTCGACCAGATAAGGGAACTTCATCAGCATCAGAATCAGAAGAACTGGATTCATCAAGAAAATCAGTACTGTCAATATCATCAACATTAACACCCATTACTGATTCATCGGGAATATCGAAGATAAACCTCTCACGAAATGATTTATCAGATCGTCCTAGCCTTATAAAGACTTTTTCGTATTTTTCTGCTGCATCCAACATCAAGTAAATGGAGTTCCATCTTGTTTTCACGTCTAACACTAATCCCTTTTTGTATTCCATTCTTTCAAGAAATAAGGCATCTAAGAATTTCTTCATTCTAGCAGGAGAGGCCGTGACGTATTTAACCACCGACCTGATTCTGCTCACTGAAGTATGATATTTCTTCAACCCATCCTTAACAACTAAAGCTAATACGTGGGCAGCACACCTTACATGTAAATGTTTACCTCCTACAATTGACGATCCCCAACTTACAACTTTCTCTTGGACATATTCAATTGCTTTTTTATTTGCAGATGCATTATCGAGCGTGATGGTGAACACTCTCTCAAGACCCCACTCTATCAAACATTTCTCCAATGCTCTTCCAATATGCTCACCTCCATGACTAGTAATTTGACAGAAACATATTATTCTTTTGTGTAACTTCCAGTGGTCATCGATGAAGTGGGCAGTAACCACCATGTAGTTGTAGTTCTGAATGGATGTCCATGTATCGGTTGTGAGACAAACTCTAACCTTGTTCGACTTGAAATAGTTCACCAAATTGGCTTTTTCACTCAAAAACAGTCCACAGATATCACGATAGACGGTCATCCGCGATGGAAGTTTGAACCTCGGCTCAAGATATCTACAAAATGCTATAAATCCTTCTCCTTCAACCATTCGGAAAGACTGTTCATCTGTGACGATGAACTTTATCAAGGATCTCCTACATCCATATTGACAGAACGTAACCCCAACTGTTTGCTGCTGATCTCCCAGATTGCTAGGCTGACCGAGAAAGTCCAACTGCGCAGCTTCTAGTGACTCCAAATACTTCCGACACTTGGTCAAATGCCAGTTCAAATTTGATGTGCCATACTTCTTACCACCAGCCCTATATTTACCACCTTCACAGTAGTTACATTTCCCCCATTTAATACCAGCTTCATCAACACTCTTTTGGAAATGCTCCCACACCGAAGATGTTCTGTTCCGCTTCATACTTTCCCTGACCTCAGGTTGAGAAGATGGTGGAGGTGGAGGTGGCGGAGATATAACAACCCTGACCCTTTGTTGCACGGATTGAGATGCATCTTGAGAGGGAATAGGAGGTCTCGTTGACATCAATTCTGTAATCTCAACCATGCTTCCTCACTAGAAAGAACAAGTGATATGAATAGAAAGCAAAAAAAAGTTAACAGGCTTCAAAGGGTCCTAATAACAGCACTGAAATCTAGAGAACAACATTGAAATTTAGAATTAGACAGTAGTTATATCCGTCTTTTGCTTAAGATACCCTTGGAGAATTAGAGGGTTTTATTGGTATCGATGATAGTGCTATTCTGCGTTGTATTGACTTAGACAGTAGAATTAGACTTAGAGATTATTAATCTGAGTCCTACCTCCACCTAGCAAAGGTCTTAGATTAGGAGAAATGGTGGGTTGAGAAATTGATTACTTACAGGGAAATTAAGGATGGTTTCTCTTCCCCAATACTTCAATGCAGCTAAGTCATATGCATGTGCAGCTGCCTCTTCACCATCATAAGCACCTAAATGAAAAAATTAAACCAAAAATTAGATTGAATTTCCACTAGGGTCTTGTTCAGAATTAATGAGTTGAACCAATATGAGTGGAAAAAAAGAAAGCCACCATTAAATAGTTGGGACTATCATCACTATAGCTAGTAATAATAGGACTGACTGATAGCAATAGCAAGCACTCACCAAGATAGACTATTTGTGTGATTCAATTAGTTGGATTCAACCACCACCACCACCATCAAATTAATAAGAAGACCCCCACAGATAACTGTTTCAAAGGGTCCTAATAACAGCACTGAAATCTAGAGAACACCACTGAAATTTAGAATTAATGAGTTGAACCAATATTACTCAACTGATTTCAACTAACTTCTTCAAATACAAATAAAATCACCAAGCAATACAACATATAAAAGAAAAACCCATTCAAATTATTAAAAAAATTATTCAAATTTTCACCTGAAAATTAGTTTGGATTTCAAATTAGGAGGAAGAACCACTCTCTAAACCCTTCATTAGCTTTCCAAACTCAGATTCCTCATATCCAGCAACATGCATGAAACATTGAAACCTTATGATTTTTCAATCAATTTAACACAAAAAAAAAATGAAACAAAATGAACTTTGAAGTTAGATCTTACCTTGAATCAACCTATTAAAAGGTTCTAAACGAGATCTGATAACAGATTTGAATTTCTAAACGAGATGTGAGAGGTACTGGTAAATCAGAGTTTCTCTGCAGAGATAAATATTTGAAGTTCTAAACGAAAACTGAATCCAGTTTTTAGTTTTTTAGTTTTTAGTGTTGTAGGAAAATATAAAGCAACGACAGAGATCAATAGTTGAAAGATCAACGGCAGAGATTAAACGAGAACCAACGGCAGAGATCAATAGTATAAACAGGCGGGTAGGCGCGTAGGGTAGGATAATTTCGAGCTTTACCCGCCACCCTACCCATCTAGCGGCGGTTAAGAAATTTTTTACCCTCCACCCTACCCGCCAAATAGTGGATAGGGTAGGATACGGTTAAAAAACTGGCGGGTAGGGTAGGGTTGGCGGGTATGGGTAGGGTATGTGCACCCCTATGTGGGACTATTGTTTTATCTATTCAAACGAAAAAACAAGTAGTGGGCAATAGGTCTAGAGATCAAAACATAGTCCATGCAAATTTGGTATAACAAAGTCGTTTTTTCTAACAATATTCCTCTAAATCTTGAGGCACTTTGTTGTTGATTAGTTCTTTAATGGATGAAGTTAGTTTCGTGGAACAGAGAGAGGGGGATGGGGTGACGTTTAGGGAAGAAAAAGATTCACGAACGATGAACCAAAAACCAAGTTGTTGAATGTTTTTCAGTTGTTGATGTTTTTTTACTATATATCTACGTAACCCACATCCCTCCCCCCGTAACAGTTCTCAAAATTTCTCAGTCGTCCATGCAAAAACTCATATGATGTCTTTTAGTTGTCTGGGGATCACCGGGGCCGGCTCAACCTCTCATTTTACTCGTAAAAATACATACTTTATCCGTAGGATACACACTTTCAACGATACATTAAAAATGACTACAACTTAGTCAATTATACAGCGGATAACTTACATCATATTCCAGGTTACTCATACATCAGTGGATAACATCATTAAACACCTAGTATCATCGGTACTAACTGAACCAGTCTATATTTAGGCACATAGTTCCACCAAAAAATATCTTGAAAAAAATATCACTCATTTGATTTTATTCGTTAATATTTATCCCTGATCTATTTTAAAACAAATCGTCATTTACTGAAGAACGAAACAGAGAAATCAAAGGAACATATGGATCCATGTTGTCAACTGTGAATTAGGATAGTTTAGTATGTAATGGTCATAACGATGAGAGAGCAACAAATTAGGTGACCTATTTCTCTACCAAATATATTTCAATATATTACAGATGATACAAAGCAAATGGGCTCAAATTCGGTCAACTCCATGAAAAGTTAAATTTTCGGTGCTTTACTTCGAAAGTACATTGTGGTATTACTTTTTAGCAAACCAAATGTGATTTACTTAACATGTGATTGTTAGACTATTCTAGTCAACCTAAATCGAGAATACACAAAGGACATGTAGTCGAGTACAGGGACTACAACGACGTGACACTAATGCGTCAATATGTCTAAGCTCCAGTTTTAGCTAAAAGAAATCAGTCTACTAAAAAAAGTGTTTAGAATAGGAAATAATAATGTAATACTGGTTTTTCTTATCACCCAAAGGTTGGTATAGATTCTTCAGGAAAAAAGGATTGGTATAATACTTCAAATAGAAAGAATTAGGTCAAGATTATTGTATACTTAAAAGTGTAATGATAACAGTTCATGTTTTTTTTCTTCTTTTCTATGTATATCTATATGATCCTATTTTAATGATCTTTTTACCCAATCTTTTTTAGATTCGTAAAACTCAATCAGATGAAACAACAAAAACGTAGTTTGTACCCATACAGTTCTCCAGGTATATATTGTTCCATCTCATATTTGTCATCGGAATCCATCAATTTTCTATTAAGAAAATAAGGGATCCATTTGTAGTGTTTTTTTGTTGTTGTGTCGTACCTAACATTGGTTGTTTGATAACAACCTATTCTTAATCTATTAAACTATTTTGATCCGAAGTTTGAACTATCTTGTTATGTAAAATTATTTTTCTCTTTCTTTTATTCTTCTTAAACTTCAACTGCTTTAATACGAAAACTTCGTTATTTTCCGGTTTTACAGTGACTTCATGGAAGCCTTTAATGGTTGAGGTCACGATCTTCAAATTAAAAAATGAAAACTCAATAAAAGTGTATATGACGGAATGACCAAATAACAAAAAAAAAAGCTCGATTTTCGACAAATATCAGCACAAAAATCTAAGACATCTTTGTTGAAATTTGAAGGAAGGAAAACATGAAGCTGTAAGTTCTTATATGCTTAAATATGTAAACTTACTTTCAAATAACAATAGACAAAAAAAACTGTAATATGCTTCCTTATAGTATCTATGTTACATTGTTGCAACATGTGTATCACAAAATCTATATACAACATGCTTATCACAAAAGCCAGATACGATACTTTTTGAAATGCAGAAAAAAAGAAACAATTAAAACAAAGGTCATGGAAAAATATTATTCTGTATGGATTTAATTATTGATATGATTATTTACTTTAAATTTCCCATGACAATTATTAACCAACTCCAAGCAAGTTCAGTAGCAGATAAAACGCTAAAACAACAAATTTTATTTTTTCGAATAATGTAGACTTTTTGGAATATCATGATAAATAACTTTAATGTTGAAAGTACCATTAATATATATTTTAAACAATCCGTGTTTCGATGTTAGACAACATATCAAGAAAAAAAAATCGACAATATATATCTAATTTCAATAAGAAGCTTTCTCTATCTAATTTAGAGATAGAGGAAGACTTTTAAAACAAATAGAATGTACCAATTTGTTACGAAAGATGATCACTATGACAAACACTGCTGAAGTCAGCCATTCGGAAGGTCCGTAATCTTGGATAAAATACGACATCCAACATGGCTCCCTTTAGAAATTCCCAGAGAGGTACACAACTTCTTATGGTTCTTGTAAATTTGAGTATAATCTATGACCCTGGAAGGAAGAACTTCAAAATAAGACAGAAAGATCGACACTTCAAATATACTGGAATGTCCATTTGATTGGTGAAAGGCAGGTCAACCAATCTTACATATTTGAACTTATTTTCACTAAATGTATCTCAAACATGCTGGCAAGAAGGATTTCATAATCTCCACCTCAAACATGTTGACGGGTCAAGAACTCACAATCCCAATATCAAACATACTGACGGGTTAGGATCTCACAATCTCAAAAGGTTCAATATAAAGTCTGTTCAGTCATTCTTCCAAAAACAGTGTGCTATAACCTAATTTGCAACATGGCCATGCACAATATAATTGAACCAACTATCTAATCTACCAACTAATACTATCAGCCTCTCTTACGTTTTGGATGCAGGATCAACTATCAAATTATCGATACCCAACCTCCAGGAAGTTGCTAGATCTTACTTCTAACTAAACATGTAGCATAAACTAAAAAGTGAGCCTTTAGTGGGGTTAGAAAAAACATTGCTAGATCAAATGATCTTGCCTAGGGCTGCACATACCCGACCCAACCCGCCGACCCAACCCGTACCCGACCAAAAATACCCGCACCCGACCCAACCCGCCGAGGCATGGGTCGACTACGGGTGAGGCACGCCAGAACCCACCTATTTTGGGTCGGTTGCGGGTAGAAACTTCCGTCACCCGAACCGACCCACCCACCCGCCCAAAACTAACGTAGGATCCTGACCCTTAGATCTAACCTAGGATGGATTATCAGAGCCGTTGAATTGATGTATAAAAGACCTAACTTAACCTAACCTAATCGCAATCTCCTTCTCTTCTCTTCTGCGGCCTCTCCCTCTTCTGAGTCTTCTCTCCTTCTCAGACAGACTCATCTCCATCCAAGTCTCCAACTCCATTCTTTTTTCTTCTCTCAGTCTCAGATTCTCTTTGTGGATCATCGGCATCACCAGAAGCAAACCAATAACGGAAGGTAAGATTAGGAACTCAGTAATTTTCAATTTAGGGTTTATCTGTTTAGGGTGTTGTTTTTTAATTTCAGTTTGGAATGAATTGGTATGATGTTACTATGTTAGAACTCAGTAATGAAGAGTTTACTCAGTAGATTCAAAGGATTCTTGAATGTTTATGTGTTTAGGGTTTGTCAAGATTGAAGAACTGAATCTGAATTTAATACCCTTTATTTTATTTTTCCATGTTAGGGTTTGTCAAGATTGAAGAACTGAAGTTCAGTTCATTGGAGCTTGAAGAAGAACTGGTCAGAGACTCAGAGTTGGTTTAAGAAGAACTAAGAAGGTATATCCAACTATGAAATTGTTTTGATTATTTAGGTTCCTTTTATATGTCCTTTCCATTTTATGGTTTGTTCACTTTGTTGTTTATCTGAATCTAATGTTTTTTTTTATTCCATGGTAGGGTTTGTCAAGATTGAAGAACTGAAGTTCAGTTCATTAGAGTTTGAAGAAGAACTAATCAGAGTTGGTTTAGGAAAACTAAGAAGGTATATCCAACTGTTTTGCTTATTTTGGTTCCTTTTATATTGTTTAGGTGAAGTTTGATAGAATCTCATTGAGCATGATAAAAATGGTCCTAGCGGTGAATCGCAAAAGCTACTTGTAGCTCATTCTCTCTTTGTTGAGAGGATGTTTCTGTCGTTAACATAAGGCCTTCGGCAACCCTACCACTAGGACTCAGTTGAAGCTACATGTTAGAATTAAATTGGTGTACTTCAATAAATTTTGTATAATCTCTTAACTTAGAAGTTTTTATAAGTTGTATGGTCTGAACTTAAGAATTTTTGTATTGTGTATCTATGCTGTAAGGTGTCGGTGGGGTAGTGACTTATGTAACAAATTCAACTAATCAGAGTTGGTTTAGGAAAACTAAGAAGGTATATTTGCTATTCCCGTTTCTTCCGTTGCTTCAGAATCAGCATTTAGTACCGGAAAAAGAATTTTGGATCCTTTTCGAAGCTCCTTAAAGCCCAAGACACTTGAGGCCTTAATTTTGTTACAAAATTGGTTACGAACACCAATAGACATGGATTCATCTACCCTTGGAGTCGAGGAGGAGGAGATTGATATTGCTGAGTCTGGTATGTCTAAATTTTCCTTGGCTCTATTGTTGTTCATGACACTGTGAGTTTTACTGCAACATGTTTATTACATGAAAGTACATGGTTTACTAAACATAATGCATGCTATGTGAATAGATTAACTGCCCTGTTATGTTAACTGCCCTGTTATGTTAGTAATCTATAACAAAAATCTTTTGAAATCCGAAGATCACTCATAGTTATCTCTATATCAACATGTCAGAGGCATTGTCACAATGTCGTGTACCTCATATCAATTGGATTTCTTAAATTCAGTTATCTGTTTGATGTTTGTTATACTGTTTTCTATGGTTTGAGAATCTTGAAATTTGGCTTTTCAAATTTTGCTTTGATCTGTATATTGTCTGTTATCTTGATGTTCTTAGTATTAGGATATTTTATATGTTCTTATAGTTGAATTTGGATGTTGAGATTATGATGAAGCTGAGTTATTCAGTTTAATTGTTCATTTGAATCATTTCGCTTGCAGAGCTATTCAGTTTCAGTGACCTTGCTTCTTCTTCTATCGTCATAGACTCATAGACAAGGTAATGACGCCAAGGCCCAAGGGTCATTGTCAGTAGCTTGATATTTCTGAGTTCATCTTTGTTACTGTAACTAATTTAAAGACTTCGTTTTATTTCAGGCTTTCAGCCATTCGGAGGTAAAACATCCACAAACTTGCAGGCTTGCAGCGACTCGCTGTTGGTCGCTTTATATGATATTAGGCTTTAGTATAGTACGCAATACTCAATAGTAATGCACTCTTTTATCTTTTGAGCTTTGAACAATTGAACTCTGTTCCTTTTTATTGTTAGCTTTATCAATTTTGTTATACACTTATACTGTTATACAGTTATACACTTATACTCAATAACTCTGTTCCTTGTTAATGTAATGTACTAATGTCATTTTATTTTATGGTGGGTAACCCACCACCCACCCGACCAAACCCACCGTCACAATGGGTCGGGTGACAACCGACCCATTGTGTTGTTGGGTCGGTTGCGGGTGACAACTTCTGTTACCCGCCATCAGTGGGTCGGGTGGTGGGTGAGGCCAAAACCGACCCAAACCGACCCATGTGCAGCCCTAATCTTACCCATAAAAATCAGGTCGGAACCAACTGGAGTGATGTGCTTAGCAAAAACATTGTGAGATATGACTGTTTTGACGATCGGGTTTCCATTATATATTGATACAGATATCTTCCAAGGATATCTTCTAAGGAAATCATGTATTGGATTTTTTATTGCACATAAACTTGGAACCTACGCTTTTCTGGATGTTTAGTGCAAGTAAAATATGAAATCATGAACTGAGGCTAATACTTTGTTCACCATCAACGCTATCTCATGGAAAAATAGTAGAGTTCTTACCTTGCAAAGGACGTTCTTAAATCTTTTAGCGTAGTTAAATACTTTAGTTGCACCTGAAAATTAATAAATATAAAATCAATTAAAATATACATTTGGTTCAACAGACTCCAACTTTAAGAAGTTAAATCATCTCAGGAACCATTCTTACTACATTCACGCTCCTAAGTGGTGTTTGATAACGGTGAAAGTAAACATTCCATAGAAATTGTATTCCATGAAATTAGTGTCCCGCATGAGGCAAGGAAATACAGGCAGCACCAGCTCAACAGTTGGTTTAGTAGGAAAAGATCTTTCTATGGAATTAAATTTAAAATATTATTTGTACCATATATGTAAATGGGACGATAATTTCATGCAAATAAATTTGCAGTCGAATGACGGAAGAAACATTTTCCATGGAATCAAATTCTATCAAACATAACCTTAATAACTTGCTAAATTAAGCAGTTGGCCCAATATAGTTATATCTATACGCCATACTTGTAAGTCAAACTGGGTAGTTTCTGTATGTGTAAGCAGCTATGCTTGTCACAACAAAAAGCTCATAAATATAAACACCAACCCACTTCAGGTGGCAAAGATATCGTTGGAAAAATGTCTCCGCAATAAGCTACACAGTTGAAAAAATATCTCCACAATCACAATTTTAATATCTGAGCGGCAATTTTGTAGGGAATCTAGGCAAATTAGAACACTTTACAAAATAAATCGTATTTATTAACTTTAGATATATCAAAATCAATAAACCACATAAAAACAGGCAACTTACATCAGAATGAAGTAAAAAACTGTTAAAAGCATGTTCTTCAGCCATAGGCTGAAAGAAAGTGAATCAAATTTACAGTTATTACGCATTTCATTTTGCAAATTGATACTTTTTTTTTCATGGAAAATCTACAATAGCCTACTTTTTCCCTTATGCCTACTTTTCCCCTTATTGGGGCATTAGCCTTCTCTTTGGCCTAGGAGGAAACTTGTAATCATGGAAATTCAACTGGAAATCGGTTGCTGAAAGATATTTTTGAAAGAAAAAAAACTACAAAAATTCAACAGAAGATTCAAAGTTAATGACTATAAAGGATCTCTCACTATTCGAGATAAACTCTTTGGATTCAGAAATGGACTCTACAGTGGATGTTACCAAAGATTACATAAATAGGGCTGAGTACTTTTTGGATCTCCACCTAAAGGATAGAAAGCCAGCAATCAAGATAAACTCTTTGGAGTTCACATGAGATGCTAGTCCAACATGATGACGATAGTCCTGCATGAAAAAGCAATATCAGCCAATTAAATTAGTGAAATGCACATAGATGTGGAAATATATGACATATTTTTGCATTCATGTTGGGTTTCTATTTTTTAATGTACTGCTTCTCCTAAAGTGACGAATAGAAAGCTAAGAAAGGGGAGATTTTGAGATGTCACGAACAATGTCAATGAAAGGAAAAAAAGTATAAGCTAACAACCTGTAGGCATTAACCAATGGAAATAGATGATTGTACATCTCATCAGGTTCCGACTATAAGCATCCCCAGTTTCCAAAAATACCCTCATCAACAGCTTCTCTACGAAGTACGAACATCTTCAGTTTCAAAATGGAAACCTCCATATTTAACATCTAACATATTTTCGAACTCAACAGTACCCCATGTTTCATGACACCCGTCTGGTTTAATATTTCAAGCTGCATATCAAAAAAAAAACTTACTACGTCGATGCAAGGACCGCAGGAGTAAGGACTGAAAGCATAAATACATACTTATGTTAATGAAAATAATATGACTAAATGGCCTATCGCTTCAAAACCTTGAACAACCAAAGAATGTCAGACTCCAACAACCAAAGAATGTCAGACTCCAAATGAGAATAAATAACAACTTTCTTAAGAAGCACTGAGATAAGAAAAGATCAGGAATTTGTACATACTATTTGAGATTCTCGGTGACTAAACAGTTAGATATGAGTTAAAATTCTATGAAGTATCCAATGGTAATTGGAAATGCAGTTACATTTATTTGGCAAGAATTTTTGGGTGTTGAAGAACCATAGAAACCTTTGAAGATGAATAATACAAATCATATACAGAGATGGAAGACTCTTAAACTGAAAACACACACAAATTTCTTTGAAGTGTAAAATCTGAAGATGAAAACGAAGAAAGTACCTGGCGGGACAAATTTAGTTTGCCGACTAAATATGAATTAGATTGAAAAAGATCCAGTCATGCCCTCCTCGAATTTGACATGAAAATTGGGATTTACAAATAAGCGAAAACTCACCATCCCTGGCAATCTCGGTTCTTTCCTTCCTGTTTTCTCTCTGTGGATAGAGCTTACCATCAAGCCTGTAGAAAATGATAACTTCTAGTAGTTTGGAAGCATCGAAAGGGGATAAAGAATGACACATTTCGGGTTTACTTACATCCCCCACTCGATTAATGATCAGTTTATTAATTTTTTAAACTTAAAATGCTATTTTGTATGTAAGTGACACCCTCCGGATTCAGACAGACCTAGTCATGGTACCTAGCCATTTCTTTGCGTTCATAAGTAACTGCCCCGCTACCACCAACTACAAATTACCGCTTGGAAAATTAGTGTTGCTCAGGGATGATGGTTAACATATAGTTATACAGATATATTTATGATCATAAGGATAATCAACGTAGCAAGACATGTATACTTGTAATAGTAAAAAGGGAAACCGGACCTGTCTATATTTCATTATGCAAAAATGTACATTAATAAACTAATAACGATATCAATGACCTTCTTTGTTAGACATGGTTGGCACGATGCACACACCCATTGCACAATACCTTGTAGATTATGTAACATAGGAGCACCAGCTGAACCAACCCATTGCCCTTGCAGTTGAAGAGTAATCGTGCAAATTGAGATCTACAGATAACCTAGAGCAATGTCCATGCCTAAGCTCCACAATCAAACGATAAATCAATAAAAGTAACTGATGCACACAATTAAGAAGGCAAAGATTTTCATAATGTCAAAGTACTGTATATTTTAAATTACAAACTCAGGAACGTGATCTCACTAAGAAAAGAACAAACTGCGCCACTAAGATGATTCAGGAGTTGAGACCTACTTTCTAACATTATAAGCAAATCTTTCCAAGTTATTTTTTACTCGACAATGCACATCCAATCACTTCATAGTATTATGGTGCATCAAATAATACAAATTTCAGAAAATTGATACAGAACAAACAGTTTGCTATAAACTCAGACCAAAATTCTAAAAATGAACGAATTTTGCTTATGTATAAGAATAGACAAAAGGTGAGCACAGACAGAGAAAGATACATATGCAACTCCGCATCCTGATTCAATCCTGACTTGCATTAACTACCCAAAACCACAACATGTACATGCGCATTTTGCAATGAGAGAAACTGAAATTCAAGACAACTAATAGCCATGAAACGTGAATTGTGTTTTGTACTTTAGATAAATGATTCAATGGCAATGGGAATCGACACTTGCGAATTTCCTATTTTGTAATCATCTGGCTGTAGGAAATCGATGAACACCGAAAGCATTTCTTTCAAAGCTTTACCATGGATAGTTAAACAAATCAGAGAACCACATAGCGCACATATCAGGGTTTCAATGTCAAGCCATGTAAAAACAAAAAGGAGATGAATGCACACACCTAACCTGAGCACTGAGACAGAAGTTCATTCACAGCAGCTCCCTTCTCCAATATAACTTACTCATCCCTGAAATCACAAAACCCAAAAGTCCATAAATTTGTTAATTTGTGTTATTGATATTAAACCCAAAATCAAAATTTAATTGATCACTGACTGTATAACTAATAATATAAGCAAACGGGTAAGTAAAATTGATTAAAGCATGACGAAAGGTGCAGTGGTAAGTTCTGGTAGTAGTGGTAGTGCCTCCTGCCGAATTTAAAAGAAAAGATAGAATGGTTCAAAGTGATAAGCTAGTTATTATCTGAAACCCGAATCTGATTTTAATAAAAGTATTCGAAAAACAACAAAATCAACGGTACAAAAAACCCTAAATTATCAACATATAAATTTGATGCAAACAATCAGAAGAAGCAAAAAAGAAAAAGAAAAAAAATCTTAAGAACATAATCCTAGGATTTTAACAGGTATACCTTCCGATTCTATTCCTCTCCATCGTCAAACAGAGAAGAAAATCATCAAACAGAGAAGAAAAATTCCAGTGTTTTCAGAGGGAGGAGTTGGTTCAAAGCCGTAGGAACAATAGGGATATTTCAACGCGCGGCTTCGGATTTCATTCACCCATAACGACCAACATACCACTCGAAGCTTCTAAACCGTCCAACGGAAAACCCATCCGGAGTATCCGATCGCCGGATGAGGGTCCTCGTTAAACGACGTCCGTCAGATAGCCCTAGCTATCATGGAGACAAACCTCATGCCTTTTTATAACAATGATTTTGTATTTTCCCCTTTGAAAAAATACCTATTCTGCATTACCCTTTTAAATCAATAAGTGGTAAATCTCCCTGTCCGTTATAACTGTTGTGACCGGCGGTTAAGTTAGCACGTGTGATGCACGTGTTCCAGTGCTGAAATGTCACTTTATCTCTCTCCCCTAATCTCTTTTTGTTCTTCTTTCTGAGCATAAAGTAAACCCCATTAATGGCAAGCTCGAGAAGAAACAATAAGATGAAATTCTAAAGCATTAACAATTGAAAATCAGTAGTCAACTACTAATATCATTCACTTACGCACAAATTAACCTACGAAGGTGTTCTTTTTTTGACGCAATATGCAACTCAAATGATGGAATCCGTAATCAAATCCCATTTTCTAGATGAAACAGATGGAAGATTTTATCAGTACATACATTTAATTATCATCTCTCAAATATCCTTAGCGCATACATCCAATCATCCAAAAATTAGACCTAACTTTGAAACTTGATTACAATTACTTTCAGGTGAGCTTCAATTTATGAATTTTCTACCTCGATTTCTTGAATTTTCGGTCAAAATCAAATGTGTTTCCAACCCATTACGATTTGATCAAACCCTATTGAAATCCCTAAGTTAATTTCAATGAAATCCTTTAAAATATATCAATTCGTTATTCTTCTTCGTCGTTAGTGTCTACCGTGATTCATAAATTTTTGAGGGATTTTATAAATGTTACTAACCTAATAACAACTAAAGTTGAATCTTTGAATTTGTTGGAACGTAACATTGGTTGGCACGATAGTTAAAGATGAAGAATGGAAAATTGGAGTTCTAGTTTTCTCGAAAATCAAATGGTTTGGTGGTGAGGCAGGGAAGAAGATGACATTGGTATTTCTAGGGTTTACTAGGATATCGCAACACAGTCTGATTAGTTTTATATTTATTATATACACAAGTGTACTGCACATGCACAGATAATCGGGTGGTCGCGGCAGTTATAACGGACAGGGGATTTACCAATTAAATATTTTTTAGAGAGGGTAATGCAAAATAGGTATCTTTTTCCAGGGGAAACACAAAATCCCCCTTTCTATAACAATGATGATTTTTCGGTCGCCACAAGAGAGCCTTTCTCTTCTTCTTCACAAATCTGCTTAGATTTTAGGTTTTGCACTTTGTTTCAACAAATCTGCAATCTAATCAAAACCCATAAAAATTTGAAATCAAATCTATAATTTTTCTAAACCTTAATTTTTTCCCTAAAATCATAAATCAAATCATTCAACCTCTGATTTTGGTGGATTATCATCAGGTATAATCTAGTTTGTTAATTTTATTTTTATCCGAAATCATTTGATAGAGCTAGGGTTTTTTATTATGAGCTAACTAGTATCTGAAAAAATTAGGGTTTTTGATAGACACATATTTGTGTCTTAATTAGTCCTGATAATATATATTGTTGGTGATCATTTTTGTACTAATTTGGGTATTTATTTTATTTTTATAGGTACATGAATAAAATGGGTTATGACTCGAAAAACGGTTAAAACTGGGCTTGTGCGCAGAAAATATGGATTTTGGAATGGAACAAAGATCGAAGCAAATGGGTCAAACCGTGGACCATGCAAATTTATCCGTCCATTAAGCAAATCCAAATGAGTTATAATTTTCAAAAGCACGAATTAGGAAATAATTGCCTACATGCATCACAGAAATAAATACGTGAAGATTTGGAGATTTGAGAAAATAAATGGCATGCATGAGAAATAATCCAAAATATTCTCTCACTTATTGGGTATTATTTTCCTTTAAATGGTGTAAAGTGATGCAGAAAAGGACGATGTGGCACACTATCATTGGGTAATTGGTTTATCACTTAACACATGGCAAACTTCTATTGGATTGATGATGTAATGATGAGAATTAAAATGGAAGGTAGGATTCTTCTGACCCTATATATACCATGTTATTCAATCAGTAAAGGGAAGGTCGATTTCGTCGAGCAGTAGAGTTTGAGTTTCATTTTCTTTTATTTTCTTCTTCCTTTTTGTAATGGTCAGGTAATCTCTTTACTAGGGCAAAGAGGAAGCCCGATTATGTATCTTAGAGAGTTTTATTTATTTTAATAATAATTCTCTTGGGTCCTATGTTCTCGTTTATCATGATAACAATTCTTTTTACATGTCCTCGTGCTTGCTTAAAAGAGTCTATATTCTTGTTTAGAGACCATCATTTTTAAGTACTGAGAGTTGTTAGTATTTTGAGAACCGAATGGTTATAAAGTTATATTTTCCAAGACGTCTGATGTGTCCTAAATCGTATTGAGTAGTTGTTCAGAGAATATTATTTAAAATAGTTATAATTATCTAATTGTGTCATAGTGGTGAAATCTAAACCCTAGGTTTTTCTTCTTATTTGTTTATTTCTTTTATTAGTTTAATAATTATTACATCTTTTTGGCGTAGAATTTATTAGAAAATTGAGGTAACAACTTTAGTCCATGTGGAACGAACCCGTATTTTGTATATTATCTCATCGATAGCCGTGTACTTGCGGTGTTGTAATTAATATCTCATCAGTTTTTGACTGTGGTGTTCTTGTTTTTTGTAATATGTAGATTTGAAGTATTGGGTATATTTTGTTTCAGTTGAAGATGATTGTGAATGACTCAGTTGTGTGTAGAGTTTTGTTTTTTTAGTCATCTGATGCTTTATTTGGGTCATTTTTGTGTAGAGTTTTAGTTTTTGTGTAGAGTCTTTGAAGTTATCTGATGCTTTCCAAGGTGTTTGTAGTGATTTTACTTCATTTGGTAGAGGTTCTGTAAACTAGATTCTGATTCTAGATGTTCTTATTATTGTTGTTGTGGTAACCTGCTATAGTTACTATTGCAGTGAGGGCATGACCTATCTGTAACATGCATTACTTTTCTCCAAACTAGTTTGAGATTGGATTATAAATTTATAATCAGTATACATCCCCTTGCTTCTAGAGATATCCGGGAGGAGTGAATTTCTTATGAAGTATATGATCAAGTCAATATTAATTGTATGCATTAGTACTTTAGAAAGATTCCTTTAGGATTTTTGTGTAAAACAACTTTTATTTATGTTTTGTCACATAAAAAAATAATGTTGATTTACAGGTTTTCAGATCTCTCATTTTGCAACCGGAAGCCTGCAAAAGTAAGAGTGTTTTAGTGAAGCACGAAATAGACAAAGACCTGATGCTAAGAAATGGTATTGGTAAAGGCTTGATGCTTAGACATGATATGGGGGAAGCTTCGATGATGAGGAATGGTATGGGAAAAGGTTTGATGATGAAACACGGTATCGGAATAGGTCTGATGATGAGGCATAGTATGGGGAAAGGTCTAATGACTGCGCGACATGCAGTGAACCGTAATACACTGATATATTTTCTACTGATGGCCAAATGACCATCAGGAAAGGTAACAACTTGAAATTATTTTAATCGCAAGAATCTACACATCAGAAAGAAAAAAAGTTGGTTCATCAAAACCTTGTTGAGGTAATTATGTTTTAACCGTGTTTTGCTGGTGTTGGGGATGCGTTTATATACTACATGTCTTGATCAGTTATCAGCTTCACGTTTTAAATTTGAAATATTGGTCAACCATGTACACGTATTTACTGACATTATATTTACTATTACAGAAGCAGGAGAGTTTACACAATAAGGTGCAGGAAAGAAGGAAACGAGTGGTCAGGAAATCAAAGGTAATTATGTTTCTATTCAATTCTTCCGGTACAAATTGATGTTCAAGGCTTTGTAAGTTAAATTTTGACTACAATTTATAGATGCAAAGTTGAAAGAATGGAAACTCAAATAAGTCACACCAAGAAGAATACAAGCTCTGCAGCGGGGAACTAGAGTCCAGGGAATCACAAGGACCAAATCCACCAATGTGTTCAGCTAATTTGGCTTCTAATGGAATTCATAGCTGTTCACTTTGTAAAGGTTTGAAAATGATATGATTTTAGTTAGTTAGATATATATAATTGTTGTTCACTTTGTAAAATTTTGCTTAAACTAGTTTAATTTTTATTTTCACATAAATAGCATGTTAATATTTAACAAGCTCTCTTCTGTTTATCCAGATTTGGTATTTGTCTACATTCATTATTAACCAATGGTTAATAAAATTTGAATCACATCATAAGAATGGCCCTCTTTCTTCTTACAACTCTAGTTTTCATATTCTTTGTTTTTTTACAGTGCGGCATGGGGGTCCTCATGAGATGACACAAGGTATCATGTTTGGGAAGAATAATATCTTTCTGGGATTCTGGGAGTAAACATTTTTTATTTTTGACAAAAAGGGCAAAATATATTAAAAGAATCGAAATGTCACCAGAAAAGTGACAAACGATAGCAAAATTACATGGAAGAGTACATCACAGCATTCCAATTACATAATAATGTAGACAAATGAAAACCAGCAAATAATTGAGACTTCATACCCCAATTAAACATCAAAAATTTTACATCAGAAATCAGTTGATCCAAATCCTTCTTCCTATGGTTATGAATTCTGGCATTCCTCTCATTCCAAACACACCAACAAATGGCAAATGGCAAGATACTCCAGATTTTCTTTTTTCTGTTTCTAGCTCTCCTTCTACACTTATCTCCCCATTCCCATATGTTGGTCTTGACATTTCTAGATAATACCCAATTGATATCTAAACTTTTCAGAAAATAAGACCAGATATCAAAAACAAACTTACAGTGAAGGAAAGGGTGCTCATTTGTCTCTAAGCAATCATCACATAAGACACGATTAGGATTTTGCGCCATCCCAGCATTAAAAAGATAATCCAAAGTGGGAGCACCATTAAAGCATAAAGTCCAGACAAAGAAAGAGACCTTTTATGGAACCTTTGAGTTATACAGATGCTTGTCAGGGAAGGTTAACAGACCACCAGTCTCAAGCGCAGCATATGCATTTGCTACTGAAAAGTCTTCTCCATAGCGCCATTGTCTTGAATCCTCATTAACAAGCCGAGAAGGGTTACCAATAATTTGTAATAAGTTTTCCAACTCCAACATCTCTTGATCATTTAAATTCCTAGGGAAATTTAAAATCCAAGCACCTTCGGATGATATCAATTCACTTGCCAAAGCATTTTTCTGTCTTGCAATAACAAAGAGAGAAGGAAAGAGCTGCTTCAGAAGGTATTCTCCAATCCACACATCATCCCAGAAGTACATACATACACCAGAACCAATATTCAACACATCACCAGCTTTTACAAACTCTCTTGCTTTCAAGATTTCTGTCCACATACTATGACAGATAGAGTTTCTTGTCAAAGCAGGCAGAAAAGCATCTTATGCACCTCCAAATTTTTTGTTTATAATTCTTCTCCATAGAGAAAATTTCTCTGAGCCATCTCTCCAAATCTATTTTGAGTGTAAAGCCTTGTTCATCAACTGCAATTTCTTAATCCCAATATCTCCTCTACATTTTGGCAGAGGCGTATAAACTCAATTAATTTCAATGAAATCCCAGAGGAGTAGGAGTTTAACCGTACCTTGGATCGGTGAGAGACTGATTGGGGTTCAACTATAGACTAGTCCGAAGTTAGTTTGTAGTAGGCTAGTGTCTGTAGCGGCTTAATACAGTGTGTATTCAATCTGGACTAGGTCCCGAGGTTTTTCTGCATTTGCGGTTTCCTCGTTAACAAAACTTCTGGTGTCTGTGTTATTTCTTTTCCGCATTATATTTTATATAATTGAAATAATACAGGTTGTGCGTTAAGATCATCAATTGGAAATCCAACCTTTGGTTGTTGATTGATATTGATTGATCCTTGGACATTAGTCTTTGGTACCGTCCAAGTTATTCCTAGTGTTTGATTAAAGACTCGCTATCGTTTCAGCTTGAGTAAATAAGAAATATTTGAACCCCAAAGAAAATTCCTCATGATTTTCTCAATTTATTTAGAAACAGACAGAGGCATTTGAAACAATGTCAAATAATATATTGGCAGACAAGAAAGCACACTTTGAATCATTATCACCCTTTGGCCTTTAGATAAATATCTTCTTTTCCAGCTATAAAGTTTTTACTGAAGTCTATGAATGATGTCATTCCAAATGATTTTGTTCTTAGACTTGCTAACAAGAGGAATTCCTAAATAATTCATAGGTAATTGAGTCACAGAACAACCAAAAATATCAGCACAACTCTCTGCATTATGTAACTGACCTAATCCCACAATAGTACTTTTTCTATAATTAACCTTAAGACCAGATATAATCTCAAAGGCCATTAAAATATTTCTCAAATTTTGAATTTGAGATTCTTCATCTTTGATAAACACAATCAAATCATCCGCAAATTGAAGATGAGTGATTAAAGTACCTTGTTAGGAGACAGAAAAACCAGTTATAAGACCTTCCTCTGCAGCTTTTTTGATCAATAAAGAGAGCACCTCAGCTACCAAAATAAAGAAGAAGGGTGATATAGGATCACCTTGCCTGATTTCTTATGAATCTTAAACAATTCAGTTGCTTCACCTTTCAATAAAACTGCAAATCTTGGAGTAGAAATGCACTATTTAATCCATGATCTCCACTTCATCCCAAAACCAAACCTAGCAAGCGTAATATCCACACAGTTCCAATTCACATTATCAAATGCTTTCTCAAAGTCTACTTTGAAAATTAAACCTGTATCATGTTGTCTCAATTTTGAGTCAATAAGCTCATAAGCAATAAGAATGTTATCTTGAATCTTCCTCCCCTGTATGAAAGCCCCTTGATAGTCAACTATTATAGATGGAAGCACCAATTTCGTTCTCTCAGCAAGCAGTTTAGATATTATCTTATAAACACTACCAATTAGACTGATAGGTATAAAATTATGTAGAGACACAACTCCATTGCACTTGGGGATCAGAGTCAAATTAGTGAAATTTATCCTCCAATCCAACATACAAGTATCCTCAAATTCCTTCACCACCAACATTAAGTCCTTCTTAATCACACTCCAAGCAGATTTATATAACTCCATAATAAAATCATATGGACCAGCACTTTTATTGGATCCAAAAGGTTGAATAACAGATTGAACTTCTTCTTCAGAAAATGGTTTCTCTAGATTAATACTATCACCAACTGAAATTGTAGGCATAACAAGATGATCAAAACCTGGTCCCATATTATATTTTTCAGTGAATAAAGAAGAATAAAAATTCCTTGCTTATGTAGCAATCTGCTTTTTATCATAAGTTAGAACACCATCCACTGAAAGACAAGAAATACTGTTGCATTTGTATTTGAAGCTAGCTAGATGATGCAGATAAGCATAATTGATTTCTCCCTCTTTAGCCCATTTTATTTTTGCTCACTGATTTGCTTTTCTAGCTATATTCATTGCAACAGAAGAATGTTGCAGTTTGGCTTGTTATCTTTCCACTATCTCTTCATCACACAAACCCATAACTTCTTCAAGAGAATCCAGGACATCAATGGTGAGTTCTAAATTATCCAGCTGAGTTTGAAGATTACCAAAAGTATTTCTTTGCGAAGCTTTAATGAAAGGTTTTATAGCCTGCAGCTTCTTAGAAAAAATGAAACTTGGTTTACCATTAAAGACAAGAGAATCCCACCATATTTTGAGGTTATTGAGAAACTCAGGATGATGTAATATGAAATTATCCAACCTAAAAGGGGATTTAATCTTGTCACCTGAGTTACGACACAGTAAAATTGGAGTATGATCTGAAACTGGTCTTCTAAGTCTCATATGAATAGGTGCAGGGCAATGCTCATTAAAATCAGGAGATAAAAGGAATCTATCTAACCTGATCAGCAGTGGTTGTTGTTGAGAATTTTTCCAAGTAAACCTCCCTCCAGCCAATGGTAAGTCAATTAAAGATAATCTGTTAACAAAAGCTCTAAAAGATCTTCTATTCCTCAAAGCACCACCAAGAATATTTCTTTCATCAGCAGACAAAATTGCATTAAAATCTCCCACAATTAGCCAAGGATCATCAAATAGAATTCTTATATCTCTTAACTCTTGCCAGAACTGATTATAATAACCTGAATTTGAAGCCCCATAAACAGATTTAAACAACCAAACAAAATTATCAGAAGCATTTCTGAATTTGATTGAAATTGAAAATGCACCCATCAAATGATCTTCCATGTGAATAATGCCTTATTTTCACATGAAAATAATACCTCCTGAAGAACCTTCTGAAGCTAAGTATATGTAGTTACATCTAGTGCTTCCCCACAGAAAACGAATAAGATTATCATCAACCCTTTCAGTCTTGGATTTCTGAATTGTACAAATTGTGGGATTATTCTTCCAAATTACATTTAGGATTGCAATTATCTTTGAATCATGCCCCAAACCCCTAATGTTCCAACTCATTATCTTATGATCAATTACCTTCTAAGTAAGCCCTAGAAGCAATTGGATTGAAAGATGATTCCAATTCCAAGTTTTCAGAATCAAAAGTACATTGAACTGCTTCAATTTGATCATCATCATTCTGCAAGGAAGAGTATCATTCACTTCATCGGGTTCAAGAGATCCTAATCCATCATCATCTTCTTTCAGAGGGATTTCCATATCCAACACCGGTCTAGAATCTCTGATAATGAGTTTCTTACATATTAATCTCATGTTGGATGCTCAGTAGAGATACCCAATCTCTTATCAAAACTTATTTGAGCATAAATTTTATCACTCAAATCTATATTAGTGAATTCTGAGTTAACTGGAAGTAAGTGAACTGAGCTAGAGATAGACGATGTTGGAGTGTTTATCTTTGAACTGAACACAGTTTGATAGTCATCCAATGAATTAAAAAAAGATCTATCTTGAGAAGATAAAGTGCCATTATCTCACGACTTCAAATTAGATGCATCATGCTCCACACTATTAAAATCCAGGTTTAGATTCATTGGATCATGGACAGGAGTTCCCATCAAAATGGTAGGACCGAATTCTTCATTAGAAGACATCCCCCTCATCTGGCCCATATCTTGATCCAACACACTAAAACGGTTCAGGTCATGGGCATGAGTTCCCATCAAAATGGTAGAGCCGATACCCATAGGTAACACTCTCCCCATCTGGCACATATCACGACTCGAACCCGTACCCGTTTTCTTCTTGCGAACCGTGACCCATGGGATACAAATTTCTCCACACGGCTTAAAATTTGGTTCATTAGGCTTCATAAGGTTATCCCTCAGCTGAGTAGAAGCTACTCTCCTCCAAACCTTATTTAACTTCTTTACCGCCGAGTTTGTAGTCGAAGAAGATTTTGAATTTGAATTAACCATATTTCCCGGCGTTGATTTAGTCTTGGATGGAATAGAAGCCGAAATCGCCAGACTAGAATTATGAGTTGACGATGTTGATTGAGCGGATATTTTGCATTGATTATCCTCCTCATTTACCACCATTGATTTGATACTATGATGATCATGATGAGACTGCTGATAATCATCCAATCGATCTTGAAGCCACTCGATACTCAACCAATGACCTTGAAAATTTAAGGCCACTGGAATTTTACTGAGATCAGTTGAGACTTTTAATTTGCAGCAATTCAATTTATCAAGATTAAGAGTGGAAGTATGTATGTCAACTAGATTACCACAACAAGAAACAATTGAATGAAAAAAACGCGGATTTCACAAATTTAATGGCAAACCACGAAATCCTAACTAATGTTCTTTATCCAAGTTTTTTGCCTTCGTGATGAGGGCATCTTCAAAATTCCAATGACTCAGTGAAAGTTTGGATTTACCAATATTCAAGAACTTCTCTTCTCTGAAATACTCGAATAACTCTCTTGACAAACATTTAGAATGTCTTTTTCCCCACTCATTTTATCACTTAAGGACAAAGGGTTGTTTTTTCACAATCATATAAACTAAGTACTTGACAAACTTTGATATTAGATATCAAAATTTTCCCTTTGAAATCCAAGTTAAGTTAGTACTGGTGTTTAGCTTTTTGATTAAAATATATTATTTATGTGCTAATATTGCTTGTAAATTTTGTTTTGATTTGTCTTCGATTGTGTTTTACATGCTATGTTGTGCAAGGCGTCGCCTAGGCGTCAAAGTGGCATTATTTTCCACCGGGCGCCAATGGTAAAGAAGATGCCACTTTAAAAGGGGGCGCCCGTATGACGCTTTTATGGGCGCCCAGGAATTTTTCTGTCAAACCCTTAAGAAATCTTCTCTCATATTCTCTATATAATAACAAAGTTTTTTAACGTGTTCTCATTCACCGGAGCTCCACATTCACTAGAACTCCACGTTAATTCTCGCTTCTGGTTGATTCTGGCCCCATCAGTTTTTTTGTTGTTGTAAAGTTATTAAATTTAAGCCAATAAAATTCAAGGATAATATTTATTTATTCCAATAATAAAATAGCTAAATCTAAAATATTCTTCTCACCTAAAATAGCTAGATTTTAAAAATCTCATAACATGCCAAATATATATTAATGGAAAAATTAAAATATCTTAAATATATTTCTCAATCATGATAATCACGAAAATCCACTTTTTCATCATGATAATCAACAAATTAAATAACAAAATCCACGATTACATCATGATAATCAACGAATTACGCCACGATCCCACAATAAATCAAATGGTTATCAAATAATAAATAAATAATGTCAAATGTCCAATGTCCGTTTACAGTCTTAATAAAAAGAATTTTCCCAATTACAACCCGAACTAACAATTAAACTCCAAAATAGATAAATCGAAAAAGAAAAAAAAACTGATTAACCCGATCATGGGTACTAACCTTTTGATCTGGCGATGAATCTCTTTTGCGTGTATCTTTGTTAGTGGTCCTGCACATCACTTGGAATTTTTGTTAGTATTTTGGATAAATAATTGATAGAAAATATTATAATCAAAAAGAAGCTGATACAAAACAAACGAGCATGGAAAAAAAATCGTCCTAATTTCACTATTATTTTTCTTAACTTTGTTTTCTCCATAATTAAAATAAATATCTACAAACGCTAATTGCGGCGATATGAGGATATCTAACTTTCATCAATATTGTGTTATTATTTTCTTAATTGGAGAATTTTTCACTACTTCCATATTCTGTCTAATTGGAAATTTTTCCTTGGATGCTCACTATATAATGCTGCAAGGGTAAGATCTCATTATTTTCCCGGTATTTTTTTTTACACAGTTAGAGTTAAATTTTTTGATAGTAAAATACAGGTCTTTATACCTGATGTTCACTTATTGATGGTTTTGGATTTGCAGGTGCTGGACATTGAACATGGGATTCTAATCGCTGCAAAATAACATCTGGTGAAATCAAAATTGTTCATGTGACATATTTGATATCTCTATTTTGCACGAGCCGCTGCGCGTTATCCATATAGGTTTTTTTATTTTTAAAATCTGGCGTATCATATCTTATTTTGATTTTCTTATATCATAATATAGTTTATTTCGTTTCCTGGATACTAAAGTCGTTGCTCTCCTTGATCTGATGGGTCTTAACCTTACCTCTTTATCTGATCAGACGAGTTACATCTTGACTGCTCTCCTTGGACATTTGACGTTGCTGCTGCCCTTTATCTGACAGGTAATACCGTTCTTACTAAATAAATAAATCCACATCTTACGGTCTGATGGAGGTTCAGGGACAGTCAAAATAATAGTCACCAGTGGATTATTCCTTTCCGAATATCAATAATCACAACATTTATTTGTTTCAACCATGCTTGTACAACTAACGCCATTTACTTTGCACTGCTTCTCTCTTGATTTTTTTTTTGTTCTTTTTTCAATTTAGGGTTCTATTTTCTGATATATGTCTGTCTATTGTTTGTTTTGTATGCATCCTAAAAATGTTGTCGATCAGAGGATTTTTGCTTCTTTCTCCAATTGCTTCTCCGTCCGACTGTACGTATTTGGTATTGCTTCTCTGGCTGTGCGTCTGAAACTTTGAAAATGGCTTGATTTATGTTGATTTTTTTAGCTTTTGGAATTTTATTGTTTGCTGCACAGATTAAAAGAAAGTCTTTCTTTAGTGTTATCCTCTGTTGATGTTGCTTTTGGTTGTTAAACCACCATTATAGCAATTTTTCCACTTTAGTTTCTTTGTGCAGGAAAAAAACCTAACTTTCAGTTTACATCAGGCATCCGGTTCTTTTTTCCTCACAAACCATCACCATGAAATTTAATCATAATTTTCTTAATATCTGAACATTCCATAATAAAAAAATAGAAAATATTCCTAAACAATAATTGATAATTCTTTAGAAGAAAATGTGCAAGAAAATAAATGTAGGTATTCAAAAAACAAAACATATTCAAAATTATAAAAATTTCATGGATTTAAATTACAGATATTATTTCGATTTCAAGATATTAATCATTTCCAAATATAAAGACTATATTTTTATGGAATTTACAAAACCGCACTCGAGGAGAGGCTAAATTCCATTGTTTTGCCTCTGCTTAGGTTTTTGCTGTCAAAGTAGCTGCAAATATTTTTGCAACACAATTTCTAATTATTTACGTGGCCTGGAGAAATTGCTAAAGCTTTTTGTCCCTTTCAAATCTCAATATACCCTGTAAACGTTGATGCTATTTTGATATGTAGGAATTACCTATAGGTACTATTATGGTGTTCTTAGTTAGTGGCAGGTCCACCCACTAAAGCCCAGTAACTAGAGGTCCATAATAAAAAGAAAACAATAAAATTTGACCCAAATTTTTAGTCCCTGGTCCATACACGTGCGGGACCTTTTCTGTGCATTTTTAAAATCACCGAAATACCCCTTCTCTATGAGGTTTATAACCAGTTTCATATTTCTACTCGCTCATTTTTTCAGATCCATTTTTTTCTCTCTTTCCTCTCGATGCAGCTTCAAAATCCCGACATCGTTTTTGAAGATTGTTTGTTCCAGGTATGTTTTCTAATCATCTTATTTGATTCTTTGTTAGTTTTCTTTTTTTTTTTTTGATTTGTTTTTTTGACCGAATCATGAGAATCAAA